>NW_021703785.1:11465868-11630236 GCF_005190385.1 Monodon monoceros
TATGACAGACACTAGGTCCATCTACCTCACTACAAATAACTCAATTTCGTTTCTTTTTATGGCTGAGTAATATTCCATTGTATATATGTGCCACATCTTCTTTATCCATTCCTCTGTCGATGAGCACTTAGGTTGCTTCCATGTCCTGGCTATTGTAAATCATTATTGCTTTTTATTAAGCTGTTGATGGAGTTATCTGCTCAACAGAATAATATCAACTTAGATTGCTGTATACTTAGGCAGTAACATAGTCATACCAGGGTTCCAATTAGTACTACTTTTGCCTCAACTTCTGGAAGCATGACCATTAGCATTCTTAAATATCCCCGTAGAATTCTGAAATGTTCCATTGTGGGGGGCTGGAATGTGTTTGTTCTGGGGGGTCATCAACCTTTTAGAGTTGGTAGCTATTTCATAGATATTGAAGAGGGAAGAGCAGAGAAATACTGAGTAGAAACAGATGAGTAGGGCTGTTACTGCTTTTGCTCAAGTCTTTTTAGGTATTCCAATAGCTGGTTTATGTTTCTCCCATTGATCTGGTGAGAAGCAACAACTTTTTTGCTTTTTTAAAAGTAACGTTGGTCGTCTTTCATATTTAGAATATGTAATTATTTTAGAAAATATAGAGACTACAGAGAAGAATAAAGAGGAAAACAAAATCAGCCATAATCCCACAGCCCTGAATTAATTACTGCTTAACATGTAGTGTATGTTTTCTAATATCTTTCCATGCTTATGCAAATATAAAAAATGGTATAATATTTCATAAGTAATTCCGATGCCTTTTTCTCTTGTCATTTTTTATGGCCATTTACTTATGCCTGTAATGTTCTGCTAACACAGTGTTTAATAAGTGCATAATATTCCATTGTAATGCATATACTAGAATTTATTTAAATGCTTTTCTTTTGTTAGGCATTTAGGTTGTTATAAACTAAGCTTATTGAAGACATCTTTACCCAAACATATTTTTATGGATCTGTAATTATTTTCATAGGCTAGATTCATAAACATGAACTTGTTAAGGCAGGAATGAATTTTTTAAAGGCCCTTTAAGGCATATTGTTTTATTGCTTGATGATTGATCCAAGTTACGTTCCTAGCACCAGTGAATATTAGTCTTGTTTTATATATGATGATTGCCAGGATCGTTTTGCCAATTTGAGAGATAAAAGATACAATTTTGAAACTCAAATCCTTTGTCATATTCTTTTCAAGTATTTCTCCATTTTGTCATTTGCCTTTAATTTTGTTTACCTTCTTTATAGTACTTATTTTACTAATAGAAGTTTAAATGTATGTGATAAGCATAAGAGTCTTTTCCTCTGTGATTTCTTCCATTACTTTTTTTTTTTTCCCACTTATTTTTTTGGCTGTGTCGAGTCTTAGTTGTGGCACACGAGATCTTTGTTGAGGCATGCAGGATCTTTCATTAAGGCCTGTGGTCTCTTTGTTTCAGTGCTCGGTCTTCTCTCTAGTTGTGGCATGCAGGTTTTTCCTCTCTAGTTGTGGTGTGCGGGCTCCAGAGCGTGTGGGCTCTGTAGTTTGTGGCACACAGGCTCTCCCCTTGAGCCGCACGAGCTCAATAGTTGTGGCTCGCTTAGTTGCCCTGCAGCATGTGGGGTCTTAGTTCCCTGACCAGGGATCGAACCTGTGTTCCCTGCATTCGAAGATGGATTCTTTACCACTGGACTACCAGGGAGGTCCCTCTTTCATTACTTTTATACTTAGAAATTCTTGCCTATCTCAGATCAGATATTCACCAGTATTTTCTTTTGGAACTTGTTTGCTTGCTTATTTATTTACTTACCATTTGGCTTTTTTATCCAAGGGGCCTGCTTGCCAACTGGTTTTGTTAATAAAGTTTTATTGGCATTTGTTTTCATGTTGTCTATGACTTCTTTCTTAGTGGCAGAATTGAGTAGTTGCGGTAGAGGTCTATATTGTTTACTTTCTGGATTAAAAGATTTATTAGCTGACCCTTTATAGAAAGTTTGCCAATCCTCGCTTTAGTCAATCTAGAATTTATTTGGTATATAGTTTAGTTGAGGCCCTAACTTGATTTCCTCCTTACTCCCAACACTCATTTTTCCCAATCCTGTATTTTGAATAATCCATTCCTTAGTCATTGATTTGTGATCCTGCCTTCATTATGTTTTATGTTCCTTTGTGTACTAGGCTTTGTTTGGGAACTATCCTTTGTCCATTATAGAAGCAAACTTCTTATCCAGCTATGAGTTCAATTACAGTTTAGTAAAAATGGAAACAAGAAATTTGAAGAAACAAATTCTACATTTTAAAGATTTATCTATAAATAGGCTATACTGCATAAGTTGCTGATTTAGGTAGTTTTATAAAGCATGTATTGGTAAAGATTCAGGGGCTGAGGGTTAAGGATTGAGTGTAGAGTTAAGTATATTTGTAAATGTGTTTCCTTGTGAAATCCCCTGCTCATAAGGTAGATCAAGCTTGTCTTAATAAGGAATCTCTGGTGCATTTTGATGAAAGAGAAATTCCAATGTGGCAGCTGCATCCTCAAGTGACCTTGGTTTGAATCTACATGTTTTGTGTATCCGGTCTCTCCTAACAAAAGGAGTCCCAGCAAACTATAAGCAGAGGTACTACCAGAGTTTCCAAACCAATTGTGTTGGTGTCTGCAGGAAATTTATCTGTATCCTAATAGATGGAGAGTGAATTGTAGTTTTTCCTTTATACATTATATGAATTCTAAAGATAATTGATTTCCCTCCTGGCCTACGTTTTATGTGTGTGTTAAGTTTTTTGTTTTTCTTTTTTGGTACGCGGGCCTCTCACTGTTGTGGCCTCTCCCGTTGCGGAGCACAGGCTCCGGACGCGCAGGCTCAGCCGCCATGGCTCACGGACCCAGCCGCTCCACGGCACGTGGGATCTTCCCGGACCGGGGCACGAACCCGTGTCCCCTGCATCGGCAGGCGGACTCTCAACCACTGCGCCACCAGGGAAGCCCTGTGTGTTAAGTTTTAGATATGCATATGTCTGTGTGTGACTGTCTATTTGTGTATGTGTGTGTATTTTTTGTTGTCACCTCAGTACTGAAATATTGGATAAAGGGGTACTTTACTTTTTTCGCATGTCAGTGAACAATCCAAGGCTTTATCCTCGGATACATTTCAATAAACATTTGTTTCTCTGCCAAGGAAAAACGCATATCCTAGAAAACTGAAGTAGATGTGACTTGTGAACCTAAGCAGAGGGACATGGTAGTTGCTGACGGATGGGTTTTCTCTGCTTTTCTAGAGTATGTTCTGCCTTTACAGGGTCTGTTTGCTTATACAGTTCTAAGATGTGGGCTTGGTGGCAGTCCTTGCTAATAGTTTTATCCTTCTGCACGTTTGGTATTCCTTGTGTTTTCTAGGCTTATGAAATAGGTAACAGCATCATCAAAGAATTTGCCTTACAAGTGACTCTTATTTCTCTAAGCTTTCTGTACTGTCAAAGAGCGATCAGAAGAGAACCCTGAAATTGTTTTCTTGTTTTTTCCCCTCTACTGGAAAAGCTATTTCCTGTACTCCCAACACTTCTGACACCAAATATGTGGGGTGTATCCCTCATGTTAAACAATTTGGACGCCAACTACTCAGAGTTAGCGCAGATCCCACGGGTCAAGGGCTCAAGGGCTCACAGGTTTTCACCTGTGCTTCTGACCAATCAGCTGTAAGTCAGGGTTTCCTACGTCCCCGCTCCTTGGATTCGATAATTTGCTACAATGGCTCACAGAACTCAGGAAAACACCGTACTTACTATTGCTGGTTTGTTATAAAAGATACAACTCGGGAACAGCCAAATGGAGGAGATGCATGGGCCAAGGTATGGGGAAAGGCTATGGAGTTTCCATGCCCTCTCCAGGCATGCCATTCTCCTAACTCCTCTATGTGTTCACCAACCCAGAAGCTCTCCAAACATCTGTGTTTAGGAGGCTCCATTATGTAGGCATGATTGATTAAATCATTGGCTATTGGTTATTGAACTCTATCTCCAGCCTCTCTCCTCTCCTGGGAAGTCAGGAAGCAGAGCTGAAAGATACAGCCTACTATTCACAGGATTGGTTCCTCAGGCAACCAACCCCTCCTGCTCTAAGAGTCACCTCATTAACATAAACTCAGGTATGGTTGAAAGGGGTTTATTATGTATAACAAGATACTTCTGTCACCCCTGTTAGTCACGGAATTACAAGAGTTTTAGAAGCTCTGTGCCAGGAATCAGGGCAGAGACCAAATAATTCGTATTATGTCACACCCAATATCCATTGGATACCTTTTAATACAATGGTGAATAAGCCACAGTCTGTGCTCTCAGAAGGCCTGGAGATCTCCTACGTGGGATACAGGCTGTGATGGAGATAAGCCTAGCTACCATGAGAAAACCTGCAAGGGACTCCTAGCTCACCTTTGGGACAGAGTCAAGGAAGACTCCTGGAGGAGGTGATGTCTGACTCGAGTCTTGAAGAAGGTGAAGAAGTTAACCAACTAAAAGGGTAGGAGGACATTTCTGCATAAGGAGCAAAGTCCTAGGGAGGGAGAGCTGAGACCTCCTTGTAGCTGCTCTAGTTTCATGAGGCTGGAGAGGGCTAACTGGGCTGAAAGTACAGTGGTGACCAGTGGGGCTAGAGAGGTAGCACGGACCAGATCATGGTGGGTCCTTTGGAACTTTATTCTAATATTGGAGGAGAACCATTTGCTGAAGGTTTTAGATTAGGAAATACATGGTCAGACTGATGTTTTAGAAAGATCTCTCAGACTGTAGAGTGGATGAGGGGCTGGAGAAAGAGGGTGTCTGAAGATGGGAACACTAGTGAGGAGGCCTGGGCAGCATGATGACAGGCAGTCGTGGCCTGACTAGGGTGGCTGGTAGTGGAGATGCAAGGTGGTATCTGGATCTAAGAGATAGTTAAATGAGAGAGAAAGGAGTCAAGGGTGTTCAAATGTCTGCCTTGGGCACCTCCAGGCTGCCGTCTACAGAGCTGGGGAACAGCTTTGAAGGAATGAGTCTGGGGAAGTTGGGATGGAGAGGAGGATTTTATTTTGGGTCATCCTGAGTTTGAGGGGGGCCGTGACTGTTGGGCTGTAGGTAGAACTGTGGATCCCAGCCTGGTGAGGAAGGCATGGGAGTGGACAGAGTCTCCTGGTGAGAGAGCTGAGAGTACCGAGAGCCAAGGCCCCGGGAAGGGCAAAGGAAGGGAGTTGGAATAGCTGTCTAGAGTTGAGTGGTCAGGGAGGTAGAGCATGGTGAGGTTTGCATCTGGAAGCAGGATTACAGCCCCCTTAATGCCCAGAGCTTGAAGAACTTTGCCTGCATATGTTTGTTTAAGCCTCCTGCCTCTAGAGCACCGGCAGAGTCATCTGAACCACTCACAGAAACGTTTAGCGAGCTGTGTGCACAGTATCCTTCTTGCACAAGGTACGTATCCCCTCTGCCCTTTAGAAGGGGCTTAAATAGTGGAGCAGAGGAATAATTGATCATTGAATAAAGTCATGGCCCCTCCTTCTACCCCCATCAGAATAGCTGACGTTTATTGAGTGTTCACTAGTTCTCATGCACTGTTCTAAGCTCCATATGTTTATTTACTCGTTTAATTCTTATGACAACCTGGTGAAGTACTCTTGTTACCTAAATTTTATAGATGAGGAAACCAAATCGGGGAACAAAGAGAAAGGTGAATAAAGTGTAAAGTCATATAAGTAGTTAGTAGCACAGCTGGGATTCAAACCAGTCATTTAGTTGCAGAGCCCTGTGCTCTTAACCATCATACCGTAGAGTCCAGCCTTCTGGTACAGCACACATGGAGTGTGGGAAAGTACTCAGAAATGAATGAACCTCGTAACACTGGATGAGTGAGAAAAAGATGAGGCAGGACAAGGAGCCCAGTCCAGCTTGGGAGATAAGAGGAAACGTCAGCAGAAAGCAATAGCTGAATTCCACAGGAGGTCGAAGGGTGTGTGGAACAGCTGATCGGGGGCGACTGGGAAGGACCGAAGAGAAGGTGGCATTTCAGGGGGTCTTGAAGGATAAACGCAAACCCTGAAGGTATTAGGGTGCGGTCATGCGTGGGGAGGACCTGTAGCCAAGGGGAACAGCGTGCTGGGAGGTGTGCAGGGAGGGCTGAGCGGCTCAGAGCTGGGTGTGAGGTGAGTTGGCCTGTCTGTGAAGAGCTGCCTCGTGTGCTGAGCAACGAGTGTTCAGTTTGGAGCAACGAGTGTTCAGTTTGGAGTGTTCAGTTAGACCATCCTTCTCATGCCAGAGTGAGGTTTGGAATCAGAAAGGAAGAGACTGGAAGCAGGAGGACCAGGGTGAAAGCTCTGACCCTCCAGACAAACCCTCTGATGGAAGGCATGGAGGGAAAGGACTGCTGCACACTGGAAATGGATGAGAGAGCAGGGAATAGCAACGCCCAGTCTTCTGACTTGGGAGGTGGTGATGCCATTAATCAAATGCAGGCATGGAAGGGGAGGGACGGGTTTAAGCGTAGCTGGCATGGAGCAGAGGAAGGGGGAGGGCGGATCACGAGTTCACTTTTGGTCTTGCTGTGTTTGAATGCCTGAGGAACCTTCAGGTCAGGGACAGATCCAGCTTTTGTAGGGCCTGAAGCTCCTACAGTTGAGAGCCCTCTTTAAGAGAACTAATAGAAAATGAAAAGACCAAGTTAAGTACAGGACTTTAGGAGGGGCCCATGCCAGGGAGGGTCCTGAAGCGTGAGCTTTGGTAATTTCTTGGTGAACCTGCTCCTGTGTCGTGGCAGATGCCTAGGCTCCTGGAGGTCCTTTTCCCTCTCTGGTGTCCCCTGCTGTGTCTTCCTGCATCTCAGGAAACCCCCAGGTTCCTCTCTGAGCCATAGGCTGGTCATCATCTTGTTTAGACTGTAAGAGCTAATTTAAGTTAACCCAGGGTTACCTTAATGTGATGTCTAGGAAGGCCTGTGCTGTGCCTTCTGACTTTTCTGCAGAAAAGGTACCCTACTCCCGCCCTCTCCCCCGCCCCCCAACTCCGGTCTCCGTAACACACAAGTGAAACGGAAAGAAAAAGCCACAAAGAGCTTGTATGGGACGAGGGATTTGGTTTATTACCGCTGTCTATGACCAGAAGAGTGAAAGTATGGGTTGGCCAAACAGTTCATTCGGGTTTTTCCGTAATGTCCCGCACGAACTTTCTGGCCAACCCAGTATGTTCTATTTAGATTATCAGCAGGAATTGGTGGCCATGTGTACATTGAACTGTAGCACTTCCAGCTTTTCCTTTTAAGAAAGAGTTTGGGGGACTTATTTTACCTAAAGCCTCTTAGAATAAAGTCTTTTAAACCAAATTTGTATGGTTTCCTAACAGGGATGAAAAATGGTTTCATCATAGCCAGTAAAAATGTAAGGCAGCACATTTAGGTAATTATCCCAATAATATGTACAAAAAGTTCCGTAGCAGTAAGAAGGGAGCGGAGAGGGGAATGCTAGAATCATTGTTTAGTCTGTGTCGTTGATAACATCGCAGAAGAGCCTATCCTTGCAGGGAGATAATTACTGACACTACCAAGGACAAGGTTGTACTTGGGTCAAACGTCCTCTCTCCTGCTGCTGCACCTTGGCCTTTGGAACCGCCCACTACAGTGCCTCGTGCTCTGGGCAGCCACCTGCCCCCTCAGTGCTCGAGAAATCTACCCCTGCCCTTCCTGTCACTGTCAGTCTGCGTGTGGATGATCTCAGCTAGATGTTAGGCTCTTATCTGATTAAAACCTTCACAACATGGTATAAATAGCTTACAGAATTCTGTCTGTCAAAGGGTATTTGCACTTTAGAGGGGAGTTTGCTAACAAGGGTAGCGCTGCAGGTTATGGAAGATTTTGGAGCAATTTGTCATTTCCAAACTGCAGAATGGAGTTTGTATGCTAGTTTCTGTGTGTGTTGGGTTTTTGTTTAGATTATAGGAGGAGCATGTTTTTACCTCATTTTTCTTCTTCTTCTTTTTTTTTTTTTCCCCAAGTAGGCATTGGTTTTCTGTGTATGGTTATCTAGGGCAAACTTCAAATGTTTAATTAACCTCTAGCAGTGGCCTTCTCTGCTGTGTCTTGCCAACTGCAAACTACCAAGCTCCCAGAAAGATGAGCTTGGGAATCTAGCACCTTGCCTTGGAGAAGTTGGCTCCTGCTCTTGTGAACTGAAAATATCTGCAGATTGCATCGCCGGGCCTGAAATCCTGGGACCTTATAAAGAAGGGCACGGAGATGTTGCTTTCTCATTCAGATCCATGACCTGCTGGCGTTCCTGAGCCAGGGCTGAGAGCTGAGTGCTACATCTTAAGAAGGACCTAACAGGGCAGGAGAAAATCCAGAGAAGGGCTATTAAAAGGACTGGTGTGTACTTATAACTTAAAGTTGGTAGGTGGGAGCCCCTTCTATGTATGTCCTTTCCCAGAGCCTTAAGTTACACCAGATCCTCCTGTGCTGATAAATCTGATTTGGGGTGTGAGTGCAGTGGGGTACTGAAGACAGGCAGAGCCCTGAATGTTTTAGCCACTCCTGCAAAGTAGACATCATTGTCTTATTTTTGGTTTCCCTTTTCCACTAACTGGAGTGGGATTCACAGTCCTTCTTCGCCAAATGAATAAATGAGGGCACATGGATAGTTTCTGGGAACTTGGATGCAAGAGAGTTGATGCTGAAATTTGTTTTCACTTTTCACCCTTAGAATTTAACCACCTTTTAGAATGGGCTGTTGTGTTACAGAGGGATGCAGGCGGCTGTCCAAATCATACTCTCTCGTGACCAGTGTTGTAAAACAAGAGGAAGTTCTGATAGTTTCTGGAGATGCGTGTTTATCTGAAAAATGCTGGGCACTGTCCAAAGGGAAAGCAGGCAGTAATGGCCTCAGTTTTAAAAACAACCTCTAGCTGTACCAAAACTTGAAAACCTTTTTCATTTTTATAATTTCTAATCACCCTCTGTTAAAAAAAGAAACGTTTTTTAAAAAGACCATTGAAGATAAGTTTTAGGATTGCTTATGTTTTCTGTCCTGCAACCCCAGACAATGTAGGGCTTGGCTGGAAGCAGGCAATTAGAGAATTCAGGAGAAGGCCAGATGATCTTGAAACAAGAGAGTTCATCGTTTAAGAATTCCTTCTATTGGGAAATGAATTAAAAAAAAAAACAACAACAAAACCTTAAAGCTATTTTTGCTTTTCTTATTAAAAAAGAGTTGTTTTGTTATCCTTTCCTTGGCCATGTTCCTGTGTATGTGTGTGTGTGTGTCTGTGTGTTTATAAACTGCTCCTATGAACCTTGTTTGAGGCCACACACCCACCCTCTGAGCCTGTGAACAACAAGACTAATGAGTTGGAAAGGCTGTTGAAGGAACTCAGGGAATTGCCACACTAGGTTTTAAGAGAAGACTTAGGCCATTTATTTCCAAGTATACAATGTATGAGCTTCTAGTGCCAAACTCTTGAGTTTGGGTTTATCACAAAAGTAAAAGGGGGAGTTGACGCATACCTTTGACTTCCTGTCCACCCTGTTGTCTGTAGTTAGATTATTTATATAACAAAACTGTGATTCTGAGCTTCCCTCCATCCCTTTTCTCTGTTTCTTTCTGTGCCTCACCGTGACCCAGTGACATTGTGGCTGTCTTTCTCCACTATCCACTCTCTGTACATTTGGGATTGCAAACTAATTTAGAAAATAGCCCTAAAGATGAATCTGGCTGCTCAGATCCATAAGCAAATATAGATGGCCTTGGATTGCCCACCACGAAGGACAGTCTGCCCCCATCGCCTCTCTCCATTACTATTTTGGAAGTAATGGAGAGTAATCTGAATGATCTAGAAGAATTTGTGTGCCTAGAGTTTAAGCAGTTGGAGTGTTAGCAGCTGTGCAGCCTCCCTTGGTGTTGCTCTTACTGTCCTGGGTAGAAGGTAGATTGGGAAGATCTCAGCTGGGTGGGGAGTTCTCAAGTTTGCTCTAGAAGGAGGAGATGCTGACCAAGACGGTGCTCCCTGAACCGCAAGCCTCTTTCAGACTTCATGAATCTTACCAAGTCTCTTGGGTTGGAAACTTGTAAAATATTTTGGCAGCTTGGCTTTGGGCTCTCTCTGCCTGTGTGATTCAGATGGAAAAACCAAGACCGGGAGTGCTGTAAAGTGCACTTGAGGTTAAAAAAGGCTCATCACATTGGTGACAGGCTTTTTCCGCTTTTCTGTCTGCCTGGACAAATGATCAGCCCTTAGTTGACACCAGAGGGTGAGTACAATTGGAACCTCGAAGGTGGGGTGGTTCCTACCTTCAGGGGCTTCCGTTCCATTTAGTGAGATGAGACGTGTACACGGAGACGCGTGGGTGCCCTCGTCACACCCCGTGTGGCTTTTCTCTGTGATGTGTCCCCTCATCCCTGCCCTATGGCTCCATCATCCATCCACGTCCCGCGTTAGCTGTTCTCAGCTGTGACTCACAGAGGGCCAGCCAAGTGCCCAGGAGCCATGGAGGAGGATGTCAGGTTGGGCACTGTGGTGTAACTTTCACCACCATCCTGGGATGTTTCTGTGGTTTGGAGCACAGCTTGCAAAAGCAGACAGGCCTCTGCCTCACAGTCTGAGAAACTCCTCAGGGCTTTAGCAAAGAGGACTCTGGGGATTTAGCAGGGATTTGTCGGCATAGGTGGGCTGGGCAGTACCACACCCGGCAGAGCCAACCCCTCCCTAACTATAAGGTTGCAGAATGGCATGCTTCTCAACTGTCTTCCCACGATCCCACATGGAAGTGCCTTCTGTTCTATCACAAAGATGCACAAAATCAGGGAGGCATCTGGAGTATTCTTGACCACTCAGGACTTAACGTCTCACCCTGATGAGCTGTGAATCAGCAACGCACAGAGATGGAGAGTGAATTCCCGGGAAGAAACAGTGGAGGCTGAGCATGGCAAACCCTGGAAGATAGTCCAGAGAGGTGGGCCCTGGGGATGGAGTGTGGGTGGTAGGTGGTGAGAGAATGCCAAAGGATGTCAGATGGTTTTGAAGACAAACCTTATTTCACATTGCTGCTGATCTGGTTTTATTTCAGGTGTGGCAAATAGGAATCTAGTGGTCAAGCAGGAGACACGTTATCAAAGCCCTTGAGAGAGGTCTTCTTTACAGTGTTTTAGGCAAAGCCACTCTGAGGGCTCAGCATGACTGAGGTTAAACAAAAGGCTTTATTTAGAAGTTCAAGCCAAATTGGTGAGTTCTTTTTTATCCAGAGTTTTCATATCATTCCTGATTGGGGGTGGGGGGGAACCATACCTTTTCAGTAGGAGGAAAGTGTATAATAGTCTATGGAGGGACCCCACTTCACTGTCTGTTCCCTGAAGTTACGGAGATGCGCGGCCACTCAGGTGGCAGCAGTAGGCGCCCCTGTTAAGCAGGTGTGTTCCAGAGTGAACACCCCGTGCAGGGCTCTTTTTCTGCTCAGAGGTTGCGGAAGGGTGAGCATGCATCTTGTTTTCTTTCTGTTAAGCCAGCTGAGAAATGAGTACAGATTGGGCTTAGCACAGATGCAGTTTCTTTGGATTTCAGAACACTCAGACTTTTTTTGTGGAATGCTTGTGCTGTTTGCTTTACCACTGGCAGAGCAATTTAATTCCACATTAATATTATAATAAAACATAAACAGGGACTTACCTGGTGGCGCAGTGGTTAAGAATCCGCCTGCCAGTGCAGGGGACACGGGTTCGATCCCTGGTCCGGGAAGATCCCACATTGCCATGGAGCAACTAAGCCCTTGAGCCACAACTGCTGAGCCCGTGTGCTGCAACTACCAAAGCCCGCACGCCTAGAGCCCGTGCTCTAGAGAGCCACACAACACAAGAGAAGCCACAGCAATGAGAAGCCCGTGCACCACAAGGAAGAGTAGCCCCCGCTCGCTGCAACTATAAAGCCCACGCGCAGCAATGAAGACCCAACACAGCCAAAAATAAATAAATAAATAAATAAATTGATTGATTTAAAAAATAAAGATTTACATAGGAAATCAGGTGTGGTCATGGGCATCCTTCATGACCAGAGTGGATAGACCTTGGCCAGTTTGCTTAGTTTCCCTGAGCTGTCCTTCTTCTTGTGTAAAGGCAGGTTTGGATTAGATTATCTCTCCAGGGTCAGAAAATCTTTTATTTTAAAATTGATTATTGGAATATATATACATCATCAAGGAAGTATAACGTACAGTCCAGTTGGAGTATGGGATATAAATATATGAAAAATTAAATAACTGTGTAATATTAGTCTTGATCTTAGCTCAGAATGACTTTAGAAGGTGTAAGTCACCTAATGGTGAATTGCTGTTAGTACTCAGGGTCTGGAAAAAGGTGTGTGACCACTGTCATCGTTGGGCTGGTTTGCACCTTGGAAGCAGTGTGGGTGAGCTGGGTTTGTGGTAATTACTAGTAGTAGCACCTGTGTTACTCAGGGCCAACATCTTGGGTGATGCCATCCACTTTCATTTTTTAGCCACCACCTGCCTATATGTGGACTCCCACCAGATCTGCATCTGAAGCTCTGTTCTCATCTCTGTGCACGTGTGGCCACATATCATTTTCTGCCTAAAACCCCTTGATGGCTTCCCATGTAGCCCAGGCTAAAACACACAATCTTTAATACACCTATCAGGGTGAATCTGTACTCTGCTTACCCCATCAGGCTCAGCATGGGCTGTTCTCCCCTGGACCACTGCACTGAAACTGAGTGGGCTATCTTTTCATTCCCCAAATGGGCAAGCTCTTTTGTGCCTCAGAACCTTTGCATGTGCTGTGCTAAACCCACCCCCAACTTGCTCTAACTCAGCCATTCTTTATTCAACTTCACTCTTCCTTCTGGACACAAAGTATCTTCCTCAGAGAGGCTTATTTGACCCCAAACTGGTTAAGCATCTTCTGCCTTTCTTTCAGCACGCTTATCACGACCATACGTAAACCAGCAGTTGTGTAGCTCATTACTTACAGGAGGATTCCCTTGGGAGCTCTGCACATGTTTGTAGAGACCTTGGCGAGTCAACATGTCTCCGGTGCTCCTTCCTCCCAGCCCACTTGCTGGCGTTATGTGATGAGCCACTGTAAAGTTATCACCCCCATCAGTGCCCTGCCATTAGCTTTACGTGAGGGAACGATATTAATAGAATGTCCACAAGCAAAGGCCTTCCTGGGAAAGGGTGTCTCTGTCATGGTGGGACTCGGGGTCTTTGGTGGCCACATGACCTGCACGCACATAGACCCGGACGGTTGAGTACCGCCACCCAGCAGAGAGACTTCTAACAGCATGATTCAGACACTAGGGATGTTTTTTTATGTGTACATTTCTTTAGAACACCTTGGTCATTTATACAATTTCCTGTTTGTGGACTGGTAGTAACCATCCCTCACTAACTTCTTCAAGTTTTTTACTTGTTTACAATTTAAAGTGAACAGAAATGTAAAACTTAATGTTTAATATTGTTGGGCTTCTAGAATGTACTATTCTAAAACATAATAATTAAATATTTTTAACACAAAAAATTACCATATGTAAGGCCTGGATTTTTGATAAGCATGTTTCTAATTTTCTTCCAGAAGTCATACAAAAGAATGGAAAGAAAAGGGAAGATAAACTACCACTTTATATACCACTTTATATTAGGAGCACAACTGGGAGGAAGGAACAAAGATAATGAATTAATTGACCTTGATTAGGGACATAATTGTAAATATCTATATATGTATATATATAATATTATGTACACTCACATATATGATTATAAATAACATGATTATATAAGATATAATTGTAGGATGGATACACTGAACTCTTTGTGCCTGCATTCTCTTGTTGCAGAAGAAGATCTGTACATTTGAGAAGTCAGTCAGTCCTCTGATAGGGTTGGTGCAGGGCTTCTCAGCCTTTGCACTGTTAGCATTTTGGGCTGGATAATTCTTTGTGGGGGGGGTGACTTGTACATTGTAGGAAGTTGAGCAGAATCCTTGGCCTCTACCCACTAGATGCCTCTTCCACAAGACAGCACAACCAAAAATGTCTCCAGATATTGCCAAGTGTCCCCTGGAGGAGAGCAAAATCACCCCCAGTTGAGAACCGCTAGATTGGAGTATCTCATGTTTCAGGTTAAGTCTGTAGTCTGGAGAGTGAGTGCTCAAAACTAGCCTAAGTGCTCAGAATAATGCAGGCAGAGCAGGGTGCCTGTCTCCATCAGCATTTCTGTCCGGGGAGGTGGTGTGCACATCCCAGCTTCTGTTGAGACTCATGCTGACAGCCCTTCCTCTGCAGTGGGCATTTCATTCTGGACTTTTCTGAAGTAAATGAAGTCGAGTTCATTGTTGTTTTTTTTTTTTTAAACTTTGAAGCACCAATCCAATTCTGAATTCTTCTTCTTATTTTCTTAGGAGCTCTGTGCCAGAAATGGGACAAAGACCAAATATGTATTTCTTATTATAAATCACAGTATCACAGTCCGCCCCCTGGTCTTCAAACAAGGAACTCTTACAGCAAAACAATCATAAAGGTCAAAAGATACTGGCACATTACTAGAATCTCATTCAGTCATTAATAACTATCCAGTCCATCATCATGTTGTATGAAAAAGTCTCCCAGGGCGAGGCCACTCAGGGTTGCAGGCTTGTATATTTTTGTCAGATTCCAAAAGCAGGAGTAGTGTCAGCAATATTTGGCTTGGTCCTTTCTGGCCTCTGATCTCAGGCCCAGCCAGATGGAAGGGATGCATAGGGTGAGGTATGGGGAAAGAGTTTCAGTGCTCTCTCCAGTCACACCACTCTCCCTGAATCTCCACATATTTACCAACCTGGAAGCTCCCTTAATTATACCTTAAGAGCCAACTCAAACCCACCTTTGCAGGGAGCTAGGTGATCACTCATCAACTCCTGTGAGCATTTGATTGCCTCCCTCCTAGGTTCTCAAATGCTGGTCCTCAAACCATGACAAAGCTCTTTCTGATTTGTGTGCAAGTGAGAAAAATAGGGGAATGTAGTGAGCTCTTAAAGATTTAAAAGCTTTTAAGAAAAAAATGTAAGATTGGCATTCCTGGTGGCAAGTATGTTTGTGTGTATATGTTTTAATAACCTTTCTATATGAAACAATGGTAGTGATTAATGTTATCTGTTTTTAGTTTGTTTGTTTGGGTTTTGTGTTTTAGTATTATTGCTTGGCAAAATAAATGTTGGAAACCTGTGACAGTGCCCTGATAAAAGAAATTGATAATATATGCGAAATTTCTTTGACAAAGTTGTGTGTGAGTGAAGGATATCGAAAAGGTATCTTCTCATATTGCAGCTTGACTATATTAAGGTTATATTGCTGAAAGGGATATAATTTTTTTCTCTTTAGTGTAAAACCAGTTTGCTCCTTGAATTTGTTGGGTTTTTTTTTTTTGCCGTACACAGGCCCCTCACTGTTGTGGCCTCTCCCGTTGCGGAGCACAGGCTCCGGACGCGCAGGCTGAGCGGCCACGGCTCACGGGCCCAGCCGCTCCGCGGGCATGTGGGATCTTCCCGGACTGGGGCATGAACCTGCGTCCCCTGCATCGGCAGGTGGACTCCTAACCACTGCGCCACCAGGGAAGCCCCTCCTTGAATTTTTGACATAAGCAAATTCCATGTATTATTAATCTAATTCTAACTACTGTGAGAAAAAACATTTAATAAACTGTTTTTTAACAAACTATTTTAACTCACTTCCCCCTCCCTCAAATGATAACTAAGGGACCATTAGATCACAAAGGGACCATTTGTATTTGAGCAAAGAATATGTTTAGCTCAAATAGAAGTCTTTCTCCTTCTACTGAGAGAAAGAAAAACACTATTTTCCCCAGCGTTCATTTGGATACAGCACAGACAGCATGCCTGTTTCAGCATCTTGCACCTAGAAATCTATTTTCACCATTTAATTTTTAAAAACTATGTTGCCTGTGTGAATAAACAATTGTGGTGTAGGGTTGGAAATTTGGTATAGTCATAAATTAGATTATGATTTCGTAGAATATTGTTAACAGTGATTTTAGAGGTTATCTGTCTCACTGCCCTATTCAGAGGGCACTAATATTGAGTGAGTTGGGAACTGTTGTGTGTGTGTGTGTGTGTCCTGAGTAGTGGCAAGTAGGGCGCTTAGATCTGTGCCCCTGGAAGGGGCTCCTAGTGAAGTCCTGTTCCTCATACTCCCTGCCTTCCGTAACCCAGCACAGGCCCATCTGTCCTCTGCCGTGGTGTTTGTCAGTTCTGGTTGCTTCTCTCCAAGACAGCTAGCCATTTGTATCTCACCAGGTTGAGTAGCACCTGGTTAAAATAATAGACACTCTTTGCATGTGCATTATATATCTTTTCCTAGGAGCAAATTTTTTAAATTTCCATATCTAATTTCCCAAAAGTTTCCGTAAAAGTACACTGAAGGCAAATGTTACTCTGCTTATAGCACAAACACAGCAATTACATGGCAGTTAAATTGTTTCTCAGGTCACATAACAAGATTATAATAAAGGGGTGCATCCAAGAATTACAATTTTGGAGTCTCACAGTTGTCCATAATGAATAAATCACCATACTCTACCCCTGTCATTTCCCAGGAATTTTGCAGGTAGTTGAAGTATTAGCAGACATTCATGTTGGCTTTAGAGTAATTATTTTTATTGCTACCTATGCTGTGGAAAGGAAAGCTCTGCTTTAAGGTTCTCACTGAGGACTCAGGCAGAATTCAAACTCTTGACTGCTGAATACAAGTCTGCATTTCTCTGGCTTTTTCTCCCCCTTACTCCTTTCCTAGGACCTGTGACGTTTCTTCACTGAAAATCTTGCTGCTCCCCAAACACACCGTGCTCTTCCAACCCTCCAAACCTTTCTGGATAGTAGTTCCTTTTGCCCTGAATGCCTTTTGTTCGGTTCACTGCTTGACAAATCTTATTCTTTAAAGACGTTGGTTTTCAAAGTGTGCTGTGTGCTGCCTAGACGAGCAACGTCAGCACACCTGGGAGCGTGTTAGAGCTACAGATTCTCACCGGCCCTCCAGGCCTCCTGCACTGGAGGACTGGGGGAAGGGAGACTGACAGCAGCTCAGAGGAGGGTCTTGGGGGAGACCCTGTGTCCTTAGAGGGCTAGCGCTCTCACACAGACCTCTCTCCCTAGCTGGATCATCCTAGAGAGGATTGGAAGAGGACCCAGCAGTCTTCGCCTTAACAAGCTCTCTCAGTAATTCTGACATGATGGAGTTTGAGAACCACCATGTTTAGTCACCTTTTCGTGTGGCGCCTCATCTCTGAAGCTTATCCTGAGAGTTCTTGAGCAGGTAGTCATCTGTCTCGTGAGGTACTTTTTCTTAGCGTGTTAATTAGTCAGGGTAGGCTAACTGCTATAACCAAATGACAGTAGGTTAACACCAGGTTTATTTCTCGCTTGTGACAAGACCTCATTGGGTATACCTTGAGTGGTCTTCCACGTGATGATTCAGGAATCTAGTTTCCGTACATCTGTGGCTTCTCCCTTACCTAGGACTTCCTCAGAGCTGCCTGTGGAGTCTCTGCTTTCAGTGGGCCCATCAAAGAGACAGAGAGAGAGAGAGCTGGGACAGTTGTGCACCTTGTTTTACAGCTGCACCTAGAGTTTGCTACCTCATTTTTCTTATGTTCCTTGGCCAGAATCCAATCACATAGTTTCAGCCTAACTGCCAAGCAGATTGGAAAAGGTGGTCTTTCTTTCTACCCAGGAAGAAGAAACAGTACTGGGGAGCATCTAGCCCAGCTCTGTCCAATAGCAATACGATGCCAGCCATATCTGTCATTTTACATTTTCTAGTAGCTGTATTAAAAAAATTAAAAGGAAACCGATGAAATTAATTTTATAATAATATAGTTAACTTAATCCAGTATATTCAAAGTATTATTCAGCATGTAAGCAATAAAAAGTTATGAATAAGATATTTTACATTCTTCTTTTTTCATCCAAATCCTTTGAAATTTACACTTAGAACTTATTTCCGTTTGACTAACCAAATGTCAAATGCTCAATAGCCCCGTGTGACTAGTAGCTACTTCAGTGGACAGCACAGTTCTGGCCAGTCGCCACCACACGTGGTATGTACGTTACTCATTTGCATCCCCCCATCTTCACTCCCCCACTGGACTGTGTGTTCCTTACCTCTCCGTCCTTGCACAGTGCGCTGTGGTTAAGAAATGCTTGTGAGTGATTGAGGTGGGCAGGAGACTTAATGTGTGAATCCACTAAATCATGAATGGATTAATGAGTAAATATGGGAGAGCATTCCTCTTGGCTCTTTTAACTACTCTAATGAAAGTTCCTAAGAAGTTCTCTTTTGTGGTAAGTGCTGGTTTGCACAGGGTATGACAAAATTAGTGTCACAGTAGAAGAATAAAATAAGCCTAATTAGCTGTGGTGCTAATACGTAGTACTTAATTGCAGAAAGTTTGAGCTGAAAGAACTTGACCATCAGATGGTTTGTTGTCCTCATTTGATGAGCATGTGTCCCTGAGACAAGTGGAGACTTGGAGGTGGCACATCAGCTCCAGGGAGTTGGGTCTGCTGACACTTATAGTTGATTTAACTCTATTGCAATAAATCTGAAGTCCTGTGTTTTCCCCCAAATGAATGAACACATATTTTAGTATATGCTGCTGTTATTTCAGAATGACATGTTAGGGAAAGTGTTAACATAGTCTCAGTTTAAAAATGCTGCTAAACAAAACTTGTTTAAGATTTTTTGTTTTACCATTTTTTTAAGTTTTAAATCAGGAGCTAGGAAAGCTCATGTAAGTTTTATCAGTCCAATGTACACACCTGAGATTCTATTTAAAAGGAAAATAGTACATTAGACTGTAATATTGGATTAGGGGTATTTTTTTTCATTACTGGGCTAATTGCAGTGTGGAGGATACATATGGAGGATGTCACTTTGGCATCTTATTCCTCTTATGGCAGGAAGAGAGGAAATCCTTAGAAATGCATGTGGCCTTTCTCTAAACAGATTGCTTCATTGCTTTAGTTAGCCACCATAATGGTCACAAATTCGAACTTGAATAAGAGCTTGTAAATCAGCTGGCAAACAAGGTGTTTGTGAAGGGATTCTAGGCAACAAAACCCTAGGGTTGGTTTTGTTCTATGTTCTTCTCAGGAAAGTACACTGCTAAGCGCCTGTTTCAGTATGTGATCATACCAAAAATAATTTGAGAGATGTGTGAAGCTTGTCCTGCTCTGTAGATCTTTTCTTATTGGCTTGAAATTGAAAGGCATTTTATTTTGGCAGGGGTCGGGGAAGAAGGAGCAAGGAAAGTGGGTGAAGGGTGATTCTGGTGGAAGAACCCACCCACAAAGTTGTGTTTTTCCAAAAAGTGCAGCTAAATAGAATTGATCAGTCACTAATGAGTCGAAACCTGCCATGGTGTTTCAGTTAGGCTAAGGCGTGTGTTCATCCCCTGGAGGATAGTAAACGTTTTGGCCTCATCCCCATACTCTACATGTTTCCTTGTATTGGATCTGGGCTTAAACATTGTGGGTGTTCCTCCTATATCTTTTACGTTATTGAATTAAGATCAGTGATTCTCAGACTTACGTGAAAGCCTGCAGCATAGTTATCACCTGCGGAGCTGTGAAAACTATAGATCCCTGGGTCTCAGCTCAAGGTTTCAATTCAGAAGTTCTGGGTGTGGTCCTGGATCTGTATAATACAGAGGCGAGCAGGCATTTGACAGGTTAAGATCAGGAGGTGGTAAGGGAACATTCCAGATTGACAGACAGCATTTCTGGAGGCATGAAGGTGAGGCATGAGGAGGCAAAACAGTCAGTAGTCCTTGTGCATAAGACTTGGGATGGGGTTGGTGAGGAGGGCAGGGGGGACCACAGTGGGTCTGTGTGCTGCATCAGCCTGGCAGGCTGTGGGTTGAAGGGTTGCACAGCTTAGCACATGGAGAGACTGTCCTGCCCTGGGAGCTGGATCTCCAGGTTATACTGTTTGTTTCTTCCTTCCTGCCTTCCTTTGGGGGATTAAAATGGAAGGAAAGTCTTTGCCCTCACATTTCCATCTACCTTCACTCTGTTCCCTACTTTGAACTATTAGGAGGTTTCACCTATGTGTGAACAACAAAATAAAAAAGGTTTCAAGAGAGTGAGGTTTTGGTTCTTTGCCCAAATTGCCCCTGTATTCACCTAGTCTTCTAAGGAAGAAGCACTTATGTTGAGCTTCAGTTTTAAATCTTTCAAGTTGTGGATGATAATCTGAAGATCTGGTCATTTGTAGACCAGTTTTAAAAATAGATGCTGATTTTATCTTTATGGTCAAGGCAAGTAAAAATGACCTCTTATTAATCTTTTTAAAATTGTTTTACCACAGAGCACCTCTGTGACCTTGGACTAATTCCCTAACTTCCGTGCCTTGGTTTCCTCATCTGTAAAATAAGGGTTGGTGGAGGACTAAATATACTGCTTATCATAGTGCCAGGCACAGAGTAAGCCCATGTTGAGCAGAGCTGTATTGGAGCCTGAAGCAAAAAGAAAAAACAATCAGCAGTACTGATCTTATCATTATTTCAAGTTTTGATTTGTCTATCATGGCTTTTTTTGGGTATTAACTTTGATTTAGTATTTCATTAAATTTTATGTATCTTGATTACTGAGTTTTTAGTGCTGTCTTAAATTCTGTTCCTCAGTTGAGTGCCTCACTTAACCTATCCCAGTCCCGGCCATGGAGGAAGTATTACATATGCATTAGCTACTTTTTAGACATAATTTAAAAAGTTTCCCAAGTGGTAATAAATGGCTTTAGAAGGTTTAAATAATGTGCTTAGTTTAAAGTAATTCATGCTTATTAAAGAAAGTCTAAAAAGTATAGATAAGTAGAAAGTAGGGAAGATGAAAGCCTTTGTTCCATATTTCAGACACAACCGCTGTTAACATAGGATTTCAGTTTTCACTTCCTGTTATCTTCCATTCTGATATTTTCAGGCCTCAGAAAACTCTCCAGTATTTTCCGTGGCTCCCTTAAGGAGATACATGTTCGAAAGGGAGGTAAAATTATGTTTGAAATAAAACTTAGGGGCTTCCCTGGTGGCGCAGTGGTTGAGAATCCGCCTGCCAGTGCAGGGGACACGGGTTCGAGCCCTGGTCCGGGAAGATCTCACATGCCACAGAGCAACTAAGCCCGGGCACCACATCTACTGAACCTGCGCTCTAGAGCCCACGAGCCACAACTACTGAACCCACGTGCCACAACTACTGAAGCCACATGCTTAGAGCCCGAGCTGTGAAACAAGAGAAGCCACCACAATGAGAAGCCCGCGCACCACAACGAAAAGAAGCCCCTGCTCGCCGCAACTAGAGAAACCCTGTGCGCAGCAATGAAGACCCAACGCAGCCAAAAATAAATAAATAAATTTATTTTAAAAAAACCATAAAATATTCCGACCTACTTAATTACTAGGTTTAAAATTAATTTTGAAGCATAGCTCCAAAGCACAGCAACTATGTGAACTTAGGGTAAGTTAGTTAATTTATAAGAACACCAGTTTCTATAAACAAAAATACCTCCATATAGTGTAATTATTGTAACGGTTAAATTGAAATGAATTAAATGAGTATGTATGTTGAAAGCCTAGCACATAGTAGGGACTTGGGAATGGTTTCCTTGCCCATCTCTGCCAGACCCCAAGCCACTCATTCTCTTCCCTTTCCTCTCCCCTTCTGTGTTGAAATTCCTGTGTGACAGTTACCTAAATAAATAAATAATTATTGGCTTCTAGATTTAGGTCTAGCATAAATTGAAGTGTGTGCCTGGAAAGTTCCTGAATGCTTCATACAACTTTGGAAGACTCATTTATTTCGTATTTATTTAACCTGCTATTTTCGAGTCGACAGAGGGACTTCAAGACCTGGCCCCCTTTTGTGGAAAGGCCAGTGGAATATTCATAGCCCCTGGTGTTGCACTTTTCAGAGCTTGATTAAACATGTCTCTCTCTTTTTTTTTTTTCCACCTCTCTCTTTTAACTATGTTTTTCCTGGAAGAAGAGTTTTTTCCCTTGTGTGGGAGGGGAAAGCTGAAGTCCATTGTGTTGCATGTGTAATACTTTAGAAATGTGACAGAAGTAGCACTGGACTGTTCAACCTTCAGTACAGGACCAGAGATGCTGCAGCTCCATCACCACCACCACTACTGTTGGTTTCTGAGTTGTGTGATGTGTGTGTGTTGATTTGGCAGTGAAGAGAAGCTCTGATGGCCTGCCTTCCTTTGACATTTGCCCTCCCCACCTGCCTTGTTTGTATCTCCACGTCTGGTCACCTTTATTTGTAGCTTATCTATGAAAAATTCATTTAGTTTAGTTATGTATTTTTACAAGCACTCCGGGGGGGGGGAATCTTTGACTTGTCAGGATGTATTGTCCAGGAATAACATTTGAGCCCCCTAAAACTGTCGGCTTTATTTTCTATTCCTTGTCAGTCTCTTAATTTCACAAAGGAAATCAGTCACAATGAGCTTGGAGGGAGGGCCCTCATTTAGGCAGCAGGATGAGAAGGACACATCATCTTGGCTGCTGATGAGTTTATCTTATGGAAGGGACATAATCTACTGCTTTTTAAGAGGGGACTTCCCAGTTATTGTTAGGGAACCAGTATGATTGTAAATGATCATTGTCTTTTAAATGCAGGCTAAATTTGGCCAGATCTTCTGGAGGAGACTCCACACTCCCTTTGCGAAGTTTCCTCATGGTGGGTTTGCCCCTTGCAGCCTGGGAGTGTTTTCCTTTTTGCAGAAGTAGGTGTGTAGTGTTGGCTGGACCCGTTCTCTCTCCTTCCCCCTTGTTAGGGAGCTGATGGCCATGAACTGTGACACCTGGGAGTAATCAGAGCCCTGTGACCTCTTCCTGCTTGTCCCATCTCTGTCATCTAGAGATGCAGGCATCAAGATGGTCCCCCGGCTTTGCGCCTTATAAACACTGATGGAACATGCTTTAAGTAAATTAACATACACAAATATTTTAATGAAACCTGTAAACCTGGGGCCTGGTTATTCGTGTTTTTCATTATGTTGTTTTGAGAGGTGGATATGGGGAGAAGTGAAAGAGTGGACATTTGTCTTCCATTTATAACCAAATAAGGCATTTGAAAGAAAAACTTTAGTGCTTTCAAAAAAGGTTTTGATTATTTTTTTCTTACCAAGCACGCATTCTCTGGCCCTTCACCTCAGTATTTGTCACGTGGTGAGGAAAGTTAGAAAATTCAACTTCGTGTGAACTCCCTTGATGCTCGAGTTTGTGATAAATCAAACCAAGGTGAGGCAGTTTCATCCTTTGTTTCTATAAGCAAACATTTATGGATCACCTACTGTGTACACAGTACATAGCCATCCCCCCTCCCAGGGCTCAAAGCTGATGAGGGGAGATAACACATGCTCCAGTCAAGGTTGAGGCTGCAACAGGCTGGGCTTTGGTAGCTCAGGCTGGGAGTTTCATTTCCTGAGAGGAATCCCAGGCACATTATGTTTTTCTTGGCTTTGTAAATTTCCATCTCTGAAACAAATCATTGACACTGCTGGCTGAATTATCATGATAGTGACTAAAATAAATAGTTCACAGAAAAACTGTGGGTATCCAGAGTGTAAGAGCTCTATATCCAGACTGAGGGGTTCCCGACCCTTTAGTAGATTCATCCAGTAAATGTGTTTTGAGCACCTACCCTCTTTTAGGACCTGGGAATAGAACAGTAAACAAGACAGACAAAAATCTCTGTCTTCACAGAGCTTCTTCTGTTTTTAAATTGGAGATAGACAGACACTAAACAAATAAGGAAAACAGAATATAGAGTGCCAGATGGTGATGGAGGCTGTGCAAGAATGGAGGCAGGAAAAGGGGATGCTGCGGGTGGGAAAGGCTATCTTTACTGAGAAGCTTCTAGATCATTCACAGCTGTTGGAGGCAGCGTTCCTCCACGTGGTGGGACACGTCCATTATCCACCTGGGTCTTGGGAGTGAACAATATCTAGCTAGGATAATAATGGTGGACTTTCTGATCCCTGTTTTCCAGGTGAGGGAACTGGGCCCCCAGAATGGTGAAGTCGCTGTTCTAGATTCCCACAGCCGGTACCAGAGAGCAGCCAGTAGAAATGGGAGGACTCTGCCCATCTTACTTTCCTTATCTGAAAACAGAGCCTTCTTTAGGGCCTGTCCCCCACTGTACCAGCCCTGTGGGCTCACCCTGCCTGGGGAGAGAGGGCAGCAGGCCTCCCCTTCCTGCTTCTTCACCAATAGAACATCCTATAGTTCTTGTCCTCTGCCAGCCTGTCAGCTCTGCCCCAGCTCTGTTGGAAATGAGGATCTGACATGTTTAGAAATATATCTACCTTTTAGTCTTTGTGTTTTTCTTCTGTGTGTAGTAGGGCAATATGATTTTGAAATATTTAACATTCCATTCGGATGGTTTATTTCTCCCCAAATGCCATCAATAGGGGAAGTTTTAACAGTTAATATTATAGACATGTGGAGCTGGAAAGATCTTTTGGTGTTAAGTTCTCTGTTGTTTTACAGGTAAAGTGTGTGGGACCCAGAGAGGTGAAGTGACTTCTCTAAGAGCACACAGCTGTTGAGCAATATAGTGGGGCTGAAACCTCAGTGTGAGCTTTCTCTATGCCATTACCTTGTAATACAGCATATTTGTTTATTTCTAACTCTAGAAGTGATAAGTGCTTTTGAAGAAAATCTGGAAAACAAGAGTGAGAAAAATAAAATCACTAATAACCTTACATACCAGAAGTAACCAGCAGTCACATTTTGTCGTTGCTGTTGTTTTCAGTCTTGTATATGTGTATAATTGTGGGCATTTCCTCAATGTCATTAAAAGTTCTCAAAAAACATAACTTTTATTGGTTCTATCATTTGCCCTGTTTGGAGGTTTACTGTGTTGGCCTTTGGGTGTCCGCTGGGCATTAGGCTTCATCTGATGACTCATTTGCTGACTTGGCCGTCAATCAGCAAATGAGTAAGACTGCAGGTGTTGACACTGCTGATTGCCATCTAATGGTCTGTTTATTTAACCACTTAAACCATTTAAATTGCTTTATCTCTACTTAAATTGAATTTGAACCTGCTAAAGTGAAGAGCTTTGTATCTTAAAACTTTGGTTGACTCTGGCAGGTCCCTCTGGACCTGTTACCTTATTCTGTGAGTGGAGGGTCTTCCCTTGGTCCCTTCTCTAAGAACTAGGTAAACTCTAGGGGCTTCTCTCCTCAGAAATTACAGGAACACAAAATTTTGAATGTAATTTTAGAGGGTTCGTGGACTACTTTCCTCCCAAGTTCAGCATTGGATTCCAGGCTAAGAAACACTAGGCTAAGATGATGATGTGTATCTCGTTTCTGTGATTATCTGATTAAATCTCTAATGACAGAAGTCACTGAGGTGAGCATCAGACTTTAGATCAGAATGTACTTTTGATATTAACTTTTCTAAGAGGCCCCAGGGGTCTGGTATAGAAACCTCTCTCCTCTCTCCTCCCACCTCTACCTGTCCCCACATCTATCCTGCATTTTTGTCACCATATCCCTCCTGTACTGTAACTGACTATTTAGCACTTTGCTCCCTGCACCCATTGCCTCCAATCTTGTCGTGTATTCTGTTCTGCTACTTCTGTGTACCATATTTTTGTTCTCTCAGAGGGACAGATCATATTCCCAACACCTTTTCTTTTCTCTGGCTAGCAAGCTGACCCATACACTGTGGAAAATCTTTAGTCATTTGCTCCTTTTTGCAATTTTTCTTAATAATTTTTTCTTACTGTTTCACATTTTCCCACAAAAGAGAAAAGGAATGATTACTTTGGAGTATATATCTAATATGTATTTATCTACTCCAAAGTAGAGTACACTTTATTTATTCAAATATACTTTACATATACTTTAAAGGAATATATATATATATATATATATATATATATATTTGCCTTTAAAGTTAATTGTTATATTTTAAATATCCTCCTGATATGCCAAGAACCTCTAATAGGAGAGTAAAAAAATTCTGTTGAGATAATTGACATTTATTCCTTGCACAGTCATTCTTTATATAGTTACTAGCTACAGCAAAATGCATTTTGAATTTTTATATAATTCATTGCTAAAAACAAGTTTATTTTACTTCTTAAAGGTTCACTTACACTGTTTCCAAGGATACCTTTGTCTTTAAAAATGTCTAGCAAGTTTTGCAGAATAACATTTTCTTAGCTGGGAGAAAGGAACATTTTAATTATTAGTAAATGATCCGTTGGGTTTCAGTTTATGAACAGTTGAATGCTTCTTCCTTAATTTGGGTCATTAACAAATGAAAATATTTGTATAACTTTACAACCACCAAATTGCACTTTAGGGCTAAAGATTAACGGTGACATAAAACTGCCATAAGAATTCAATTCAGCCAGTATGTTTTGAATGCTTGCAGTACCTCAGACACTGGGGACTCAGAGGTGGTTAAGATACAGTCCCCGCCCCCATGAATTTACAGTCTCACTGAAGAGTGCAGCACATACAAACTTAGTAAAAGGTAGACTGTGAAAAGCTCCAAGATTGGAGGTAAATGAAACTAATGCCCAGATGGCATCAGAAGAGGAGCTAATTCAGTCTGGCCAGGAGGATCCAGGGAATTTCAGAGGGAAGGTGGCATGTAAACAGGGTCTTGAGATGTCCCCTGGGCGAAAGGGTCCTTTATTCAGCTTCTTGCTTTTCAGAATGTGATGGAACTTCATCTTACGGTGGGAGGAGGAAGATGGGGGCTTTGGAGTCTAAAGTTAGCCTTCCTTATAGTAAAAAATTACCCTTGGAAAATTCCTTAAATTTCCTGTAAAGCCTTCATGTTTTTTTTGTACCCAGCCTGTATAATAATTTGTATGTATATCAAAATCTGAGAGCTGAAACCCATATACAGAAACATCCATTTCATCTTGTCTCTGAAATGTTCCTACTTTCCCATGGTTTTTACTCCATTCTGTTTTAACAGTAAAACTCTATACCCTTAATGCATGTTGATAGACGTATTTGTTATTTTAAGAGTTAAAGTGGTTAGTGTGTGAAAGAACTTGAGGTCGCTAGAGTTAGGAGCTTGGTGAATGTTTGTGGATTTGAATCCAGAGGTCCAGCCTATGCCTTGTTCTTTGAAATGTTGTAAAGTAGAACTTGACCACATACTTCCTGTCCTTCTAAGATGGCATTTCCTCTTGTGGCTGCTGTGACCAGGTGTCATTCTCATGTCCTCAGACGTCGATCTCATGAATCCCTTAGAGAAACCACATCCTACTTGTTGGTTTAGGTTCGGATGCTAAATTCTGTACTGTGTGACTCCCCTTGACAGGCAGACCTCTAAAGTGTTGGTCTGTCTTCAATGAGCAGAATCGAACAAGGGCCCCTTACATTGCCTGAGAAGTTAGGTGGCAGGATTGGTGACAGTAGTATCTCCATTCCTCTAAGTCCTGAGAATTTCCTTCTTTCATAAAGAGTAGACCCACTCGAAGGTGACAGGCTAGACCAATGTCTTGCTCTCACAACTGCTTTCCTTTATCTGGGATTTCAGTATAATGCTCTGAGGTGGTGGTGAGAAAGCTGTGTGAATTTTGCTGCTGCATTTCCTATAAACATGTTGAGAACCTTGTCTAGACATTAATCAGTTCTCTTTTATGTAACTCTGTGTGAGAAACTTCAAAAAATTTACTTGCCTTACAGCTTGGTATGTTGTTTTGTTTTGATGATATGAATTATGGAACTGATTATGTTTGCCTTTCTGTCTTGGCTACCTGGAAGCTCAGAGCCAATTCAGAGTTTTTTCCTTGATTACAAAAGAAATGTAAATTCATGGCTAAAGTTTTGAAAAGTATAGGAAAACTTAAAGAAGAAGATGGTCATGGCATGCACACAGGGGGATCAAGACAACTGTTTGAAGGCTGTTGTCACAATCAAGCCGCAAAGAGGGAAGAGCAGTGGATTTTAAATTGCCTAAGCGCTTTGTAATGTGTTGCAGCAACACAGTAGGCGGAATTGTCGTTTTAGATCACACAGCCAAAGTCCTGAATTTAAGACTAAGGTTAATTTCTTCAGATTGGAATAGCAACAGCAACAATAGTAATTACCATTAAATAAATACGTACATTTGTATTAGGCACTGTGCTATGCCATTTTTACAGTTCTACCTCTTCACGGAAATTACCTTGATTGGATTAAACCCAGATGCTGCCTTTATCTTTAATCGTTGATCAGTAGCTTTTACCTATTTGTGCTTTTTAGCTGTTGGCATCGTTGGAATAGAAAACTGGTTCACCATAGCATCATGGTGAAGAGTGTGTACACTGCATCCATACTGCCAATGCAGTGTGTGACCTTCTGCACATACGTAACCTCTCTGCCCATCAGTTTCCTCATCTGTAAAATGGGAATAATCATGTTACCTACTTCATAGGGTTGTTATAAAGATTAAATACATTACCTCTGAAGGGTTTGGGACACAGTGAGCACTTACAGTGTTCATAAAATAAATAACCTTTTAAATTCCTTCTCATTACTTACAGAATGTCAGAGTATTTTGACCCAATAAATAGGGTAGCAGTTCTCTCTCTCCTTGAAGTCTAGAACTTCTGTTGGCTTAATGATGATGGGGATTTGAGGAAGAATTGGGCTTTTTAGAACTTTTCGAGCCATTTCGAAAAGGTTTTCCAACTGTTGGTTATGTTGTGCTTTACTAGGGCTCAGTTTGTCTGTTTAGTGCTTATGGCTTGCCTCCTCTGATTTATAGAACATTTCTAAGTTTTGATTTAACTTATTTCAAATCTATATTTATGTTACAGGCTCTTTGGGTTTTTTTTTATATCCTCTTGTAACTTTTGAAAGATAGATTTAAAAACAATTTTTTTGTTTTTTCTTTTTAATTTTGTTGTTGTGGGTTTTTTTGTTTGGTTGTTTTGGATATACCGTGCTGCACGTGGGATCTTAGTTCCCAGCCCAGGGATCAAACCTGCGCTCCCTGCAGTGGAAGCACGGAGTCTGAATCACTGGACTGCCAGGGAAGTCCCCTCCCCAAAGATAGATTTTAAAAATCCATAGATTGTATTATTTTGGAACACAGATTTGGTGAGTTTATATTACCCTGAAAGATTACTCAAGGTTGAGAAATTGGGTAGTTTAAAAAAAAATTATAGAAACTACTGATTTTTTTTAATGGACTCGTAGAACCCTTGTGACTCATTACCCAATAGTATCCACACTCAGAAAGATTCCTGATGTTTGAGTGACAGAGACTGGGGTGACCTCGGCGGGCCCTGGTGGGAAGAAGAACGTGTGGACATAGGGCACCATCTTGGCTCCCCCAGTGCCCCCTCGGAGCCCTCTCAGCCTCAGTCACTTGACCGGGAGAGGAAGAGACTTGTACCTATACCTTACGTGATAGTTTCTGTATTTTCCTGGATAGATACACCTGTATACCTTGTGGCACCTCTTGTTGTTAAGTGATACCTCGTTCCATTGTTTACTTCTACTTCTATTATTACTCTTGCTAAATTCTCCCCAGTCTCAGTGAAACAAGAAGAATAACTAATTGGGAGAAAATCTGCAGCATCCTGGGAAGTACAGATTAATATTTAATCCCATCTTAATGTGCATTTTCCATGTAGTTTATTAATAAATCCCTTAACACTTTTGTTTTCGTTTTTCCTGAGATGATTTAAAAGTTACTTCACTAGTAATTTGAAGAAATGATTAAAATAGCAGGCTTTTGGGAAAACACATTTTAAGTGCTATCACCATTGAACCATGGGATGGTGACCCATCTACTTTCCTGTGCTTTTGTGTAAATCTCTGTTAATTGCATGAATCTGTTATTTATGATGTCTATTAGTCTTGCCTTCTCAACTTGCTCTGACACTCCTGGAAGGGAGAGACACTACTCTGCCTTGTATTTTTACTGTGATCCTCTCAGTACCTAGTACCAGACTTATTAAAATTGGTACTCACACACATATTGATGGATTTAAAGTAATATTTCGTTTAATTTACTGTGACATGTGGTATCTCGTGAAAATGTGTGATGACCTCCTCTTTTATCTACTATAAAATAGTAGGTAAATTAAGTTTGCGTGCCGCGGGCTGTCGTGCAGGGAGAAACTCTTCACTTACATCTGCACGCATGAGGTGCCGGCTACAGGAACCCCTTGGTGTTTGCACCTCCCTGCTTTGATCATCAGCCAAGCATTTGGTGTTCAGCCATAACACGAAGGAAAGCATCCGAACACTATACGAATTTTAGAACAGCCAGATGACCTAGCTTCTCTTCAGCTCCAGATTTGAAGTAATTACGAAGGAGTCTAACCGTGACTGGTTTTCTTTTCAACACAGCACTATTTTGATTCGGGTCGATGTGGCCCACGCCGCGTGGAGCAGGCACGATGAGGCCGGTCTTTATCGAAGAGGCAGTGCACTGTGCATTGTGCAGTTTGGGGTTTGTTTTCCTTTGGCCGATGAGTGGGAACCTCCCATTTTCCGAGCAGTAGTAACACCCCTGGAGGCTGGCCCTCCCACCCTAGCAGGCTCTGCAGACCCAGCCGGCAGGGCTGACCACTTGTGCCTGGGAAGTCAGCTTCCTTTCTGTCCTCAGGCCCCTGGCATGCTGGTGCCTTGCACAGCCAAGGACTCGCAGCTGTCCCAGTTGCCAGACTTTCTGACTTGCGTTTTCAGCCGAGGATGCAGGCTGATAAATTCAGGACAAGTAGTAGAAATGTCAAAAAGGAGCTGGTGATCGAGTCCCCCCTGCAGTGCAAGGATGCAGCCCAGGGAGAAGTGGAAGCAGAGAGCCCAGGGCCAGTGCTGGTAAGAGGGCCCCATCCACGGGGCTTCTGCTGTCTTCTCCACGCAGTGCTTTTATTGCGTGTGCATGCTCGGGGCCTCTGGCTTTCTGGTTTGATTTTAAACTTGCCTTGCCTGTTTCTGGCGAACTCTCTTCTCTGTTTCCTCCTGTAGATTGACTTCAGTTCCACTTTGATTCTTCTTTGGGAGGAAAGATATGTTGACGTTTCGTGGGTGAATGTGGTTTCCAGGAGGCTTCTTTGTATAGAACAACTATGTATTGTTCATGTCTCACCTAGCTGCACTGTTGTCAAACATAAACCCAAGAGGCACATTGTAATTGCCTTTTATAGGATTGAAAAACGTCTTTTGCAAAATTAAAACATATTTACATTATGTGTTTATGTGAAAATTATGATGACGACATGGGGGGAGTGTTAAGGAACATAAGTGCTGAAGTTAGTTACATGTATTCTCACTCATTTTAACAGGTTTGCCTTGAATTGAGCAAAGTAAGAAATAACCTAAGCTTTGAACCAGTTAATAGAAAAGTTTCTATTTTTAACATTAGCTAAACTCAGAGCAGTTTGGATAAATTCAAGTGCTTCGGTAGACTTTGTAAGGGAGGAATGTGAAAAATGGTTTTGTTGTTATCACCAGTGAGTAGGTTGTGCTTCTCTCTCGGAATTTCTTTAGTACAATAAAGGCACATAATTTTTTAAGCAAACTGCAAAAAACCACCAACATGCCCTGTGGTGGGGACAATTGAGCCTTTCAAATCATCTGTTAAAGGGATTGTTAAACTTGTACTTAGCAATTTTTTTTTTTTTTTAACACGGAGGTTCATTTGCTGTTATAAAGTGTTTGGTTAATGAACTTAATTTTCAATTAATGTCTTTAAGAATCTGAACTTAAACTTCTCTGTAATGGATTTGATTTGAATTAAATTGCCTTTGACCTGTGAGACTGCCTTATATTGTATTGCCTTCAAAATTATGTTGCTAACCACAAACTGAGAAAGTCAGTAAAGTGTGATGGGCTTTTTCACTGTAGGCTTTCATCTGAGAGATTTAGGCCCCCCTCCCCGCTCCCAGCATTGTTTAGTGATGTTATTCGTTATCTTGGATTCCTTTCTGCTAGCACAATAGTTCATTTATCCATTGAGAAGCTTGAGCAGCTTTCATGCAGTAATAGATTTAACCGGTTAAAGCTCCCAGCTGATGTCGCTTATGATTTCTTGGAGGAAGTTGTGTGGTTTGGGTTCCCTTGGGAATATTCTTAAAAATCTTTTGTCAGTGATTCTCCAGATGTGTAGAAATATTTGTCCAGAGGATTAAATACACTGTAGAAAGATGCTCTGTGATTTTTTTTTTTTTTAAACCACCCAAGTGACTTTTAAAAAACTTGCTTCTCTTTCTTGTGCTCAAAAAACCAGCCGCTTATGTCCCAGTTATTTGTTTAGGTCAAATCTCACTCCAGGCAGTTCCACGGGGAGTACGTTTTCCACTGTAATGGATAAGGCTGTGCTGGCTGCAGCTGCACCTGGTGGGAGTGCTTGTGGGGACCCAGAAGCTTCTGGCAGCATGGAGAGCTCTGGCCCGTGCACCTGCAGAGAGAGGTGTGAGGGAGAGGGGAAGGCAACAGTGATACAACAAGAAGCTTTTTCTTATCTGATGGTGTTTCTCTTATTCCATTGGGGTAACTAAGCAAGATAAAAAGAGCTACTACCAGATAAGAGAAGCAAGGATATTTAAGCAGAGTCTCTGCCCAGGGCAGATCTCCTTACCTGTGATTCTCACTGCCCACAACAAATGAGAATTCAGCATACTGCTCGGAATACAGCTTTTCTCCAAGATGATTTTTTAAAAGTATGCCAGCACAGCCATGAGATCTGTGTGTTGCAGTGCTGTTCGTTACTATTATGTTAGTAGCCCGTGTGCCTGTTGAGAATCCCCAAGTCTGTAATGTTTACATGTAAGTAACTTACTCTGAAATCAAGTTTTGGCTGGTTTTAGTTATGTACACAATCACTCCTTGGGGAAAATATTACATAGTTTAGAAAGCCAAACAAGTAATTAATGCATATAATTAGAAATATGAATAGTGTAAAATAGGGAAATGTAAAGTGCCCTTACCTTTAATTTCCAGAAGTGCCCGCCATTTATTATTTGGTGTATAACTTTCTCCAAACTTTCTCCTGTGCACATAAAAATATAACTTATTGTGTGTGTTTGGAAAATGCATAGTACTATAAATTTATGCATTAATTTTCTCCCAGAACATATCAAGAACATCTTTCTTTGTCACCACATATAGATTTATGCCATCCTTTTTAATGGCTGTACCATAATTTGATTCCATTTGTTTCCAATTCTTTGCCATTAGTGCAATGTATAATCATTGAGAAATGGCTTTGTGGGCTGTGAGTGACTAACAGTGAATGTACTAGTAAACGTATCTGAAAGCACTTATGCTGGACAGAAGTACTTTTTCTGTAAAACCTCTATCAGAAGTCAGTGTTTCTTTCCCCTCTGCCAGGGCAACAGTTAAGTTTCCCTTAGCAGTGGCTAATTGTTCCATGCTAGGTAAACATATACTTTCTAAGAGAAGTATATGTTTGGACATTACAGATTTTCAGAGGCTGCAAGGTTCAACTTACAGGCACCTATGCAGGTAGGTCATGTCCCTTCACTGTGACAATAAACAGGAGGAAGTACATGGTGAATTTTCCCCATTCCTCTCCAGGCTCACTGCCAACCCTATAGAAAAATGACTTTGTGGGTTGTGAATGACTAATAGGGGAAAAATCAGGATATTCTTGATGTCTACAAGTTAGTTACCCCACTGAATTTGAATACCTATTTTTGCCCCCCAAACTCTAACGTAATTCCTGGAAATAATTTATTCTAATTGTTACAGCTCAACAATTTAGAGGAAAAGGGTGTGGCCTCAGAGAGTCAGAACTGGCTGGGGTATATGTCCTGTGTGTTGCCTTTGCATTGGGTTACTTTCAAGAGGCAGGTGAGGATTGCAGCACAGGTCTTATTTTGCGAATTTTGAAGGTTGTAAGATGTGAACATGGAGAGAGCTGCGTTTTCACGTGTTAGGTATACTCCTTAGGTATTTTTAAAGAAGTATCTTTTCAGAAACACCTTTTCTATTTTTGATTTTTTTTTTTTTTTTAAAAACAGCAATCAGAACTTTATTTATTGGCCTCGCCACGTGGCCCGGTATTGAACCAGTGCCCCCCTGCGGTGGAAGTGCAGAGTCCTAACCACTGGACTGCCAGGGGATTCCCAATTTTTGATAAATTTTCTGGAATCTTCAGGTGTTAAACACTGAATCTGAGTTCTTATTTTAACATTTTAAAGAACAAATGATTAGCTAAACGACCACATGAGAAAGGAGCAGGTGTACCAGTGTAGAAAGGAGTAGGAGACTGGGCTGCTGGTTGGACAAGTCAGTGCAGTACCTGGAGAAACCTTTTCTCCCTCAAGTTCTATTTACTCTAGAAATAGCAGAAACGAATTAAGGTACAAACCCTGAAGGCTAAGCTTATGGGTAATGATCATGTTGTTGTCAATATCCTATAAGACTTCAGAGGACTGTGATTGAGTTAATTAAATTGTACTTATAAAGCTCTTCTGAAGTTTTTCTGCATCTCTATAGAAGTCTTTAGAAATAATTAATTATATTATGTGGACGATACTTAATATGTAGTTTCTTTTTTTTAATATTGAGTGGTAAAGGAAGGAATTTCCTTCAAGCTCTGTGTAATGACATATTCCCAGGTGACAAACAACAGGACATTTTACTGATTCAGAGCCATAAGCCTTCACTATGCTCTTTGGTTTTCCCCTTCATTTGTTTATTTGTTTGTTCATTCAGCCACATTTATAAGTACTGAGGTTTGCCAGACATACTGGGTAGTGCATTGGGGATACAGGGGTGAGTGAGATACACGCTCCCTCTCCTCAGGCAGCAAGGTCTGGGGAATGAGGGGCTTCCTTCCTCAGAAATGCTTTTCACGTGGTAGTCTTTAGGCACAGTGAGTGTTGATCTCACCCATCCTTTTCCACTTAGGCAGAAAACACCTAAGTCATCATCAGCTCCAGCAAGGGCACATTCTATTTTTTAGCACCTAAAGCAGGCCTAGCCTTGCTTTACTGAAGGCATAGGGACCGCTGTTCAAATGAATAGTCTGTGTGATTGAGGCCCGGCTATTGCACCGTATTTTGTGGAGCGGTTGGTGGAAGGAATCTTTGGGAAGTGCATGCTTCTCTTACCCCAGAGAAGGAGCTTCCACAGCTCGTGTCAGTGCCTCATTACAGCGCTGAGCCACTCATGTCTTCTGGGAGGCTTGCTCGTACAGAGCATAAAAATCCACCCAGCCCCGGTGAGTTTCTTTTCTCATGCCTGTCATCATTGTGGAGGCAGAGTGTCTGGTCACTGTTTTTTTATAACAAGGTAATGGCAATTGCTTTCTTTCTTTCTTTCTTTTTTTTTTCTGCTGTAAGGATAAAAATAGAAAATATTTATATAGTGCCTTGTTTTGTGTCAGACACTGTTTTAAACCTCTTTAAACATTATTTCAGCTAGTCCTCCCAATTCCAGGAGGCAGGTACTGTTACTATTAGTCTTTTTACAGATGAGAAGACTGAGCACAGAGATGTTAGGTAACCTGCACAAAGTCATACATTTAGGAAGTGACAGAGCCTGGGTTTTAAGCTGCCAGTCAGGTTTTCCAGAACCCATAACTGAACACATATGTATGATTCATTAACAAAAATGAGTGCATTCCTTATGCTTGACATTGGGATTATAAAGATGGAAAAGAGGGGTTCAAAATTCTCTGTCCTTAAAAATTTTTTTAAATCGTTAGAGGAAGGCCAATTTCAAAGTGACAGAACAACAGCAGTTGAATAGCTTGGAAAAATAAAGAGGAGGATGGTCATGCCTGAGGAAGTTGGAAACATGAACAAGATGGGGTTGGGAGTTACGTCACTTTCCTTTTGAGTGTCCCCTTTTATCATCTTCCCGGAAAGTTATACAGGAGCACAGATTGGTGGAATGTCTGACAGTCTGGAGACATCTTATTTTCTTCCCTAGATTTTTTTTTTTTTTAAACTGATTTACAGCACGATCCAGGATAACCCTGAAATGTTTATTCCCTAATCAGTAGAATAGGCACCGTGGTCCCCGTAGTGTTTAGAGGAGGCTGCCATTTGCCCAGTGTGCTCTACCCTTTGACAGGTAGTGGCTAAATACAAGATAGCAGAACTATGTCACAGGCAGTGGATGGTGTTGGGTGGTCTCAGAGAAAGCACTTTGGAGACCAGATTCAGGTTTGGTCTGGAATCTGCCTTTCAATCTCTGAGGATGACCACCCTTCCCTCCCCAACTCCGTGCCAGCCCGGCCCTGGCTTTAGTACTTTTCTCGTCTGTAAAATGAGAAGTGTGTAGTAAATAATCTCGAAGGTCTCTCCTGGGGCTAAAGCTCTGTATTTCAGGGTCATTAGCTTTGGTCCCATAATAACCTGTGATGGAGTCAGATCCAGATCCTAGAGTTTCAGTTTCAGGTTCTAAGCTTAGTTTATCCAAAATCGTTTGGGTTTTGAGTTGTAGGAGCTGTAAAACAGGGGATACTGGATTTCCACCCAATGTAATGAATAAGATGAGTGCAGTGGGTTGGCAAACCTAGAAATAAATAGAAGTGGTAGCAAATTTGCAGTTACCAGGGATTACTGTACAAGAGAGGCAGGAAGACCTGACTTGAGCCTACAGATGACACGACTGAGTATAATTTTTAGAAACAAGAAGACTTGGAAATTATAGTTTATCCTCAACTTTCCAGAAGTTTGAAATATCCCTGTAATGTGATACATACAGCTCTTCCGAAGTTGCTCTTAGAGTACCGTTTTGAGGCTTCAGAAGTTTTTAGTGCTTGCTTTCCAGACAAGTGTACGTGCCGCTTACTAGTGGGTCTCTGAGTGCTCTGCTGGGTGCTTGGGGAAGAGCCAGTCTGAAATTCTGTTTTGGGATCTCCTTCGTGGAGAGCCATCACTACTAAGGGAGAAACAGAAGTTAGTGGTGCCAAGGGCCCTGCGCTCACAGTCAGGAGTCCTGGGTCCTGTGTCTTCTAAACATTCGACATTTCTAAGCTGAGATTGCGTTTCTGTCAGATGGAGGTAGTCGTGGTGTCTGTCCTCCAGACTCCTCATCTCCGAGGGTTGTCTGGCTGCCCTGGTCAACTTACTGCATTCAGTCTTTTCTTACTTCGAGCCATGCTCCAAAGTGCCACCGGACCAATCTTTCCAAAACGCAGATACGGTTATTAATTTCCTCCCTAAACCCCTCCCCTGACTTGCCTTTACAGAGAAGGCAAAGCACGGCCCACTTGACCCTCAGAAGTTGGCCCTGAACTTGCTTGCAGGTCTCCCTCATCTACTGCACTTTACAAAATGCGTCCTGACCCAGGCCCTGTATTCTTCAACAGGGGGTGCTTTCACACGCGGGCACAGTGCTTCTTTTGCCTGGCGTGGCTTCACTGCCCGACCATTCTCCTTCATCCTTCAAGTCCCGGTCACATGCCAGCTCCTCCAAGAAGCTTTTAAAACTCTCTCCCCACATCTTCCCATAGACTCTGTTCTCCGTGGCCCATCATGGCATCATTATTCTAGCGTGTTAGGTTATTATGCATCTCTGCTGTGTTGTAGCTAAGGCTTGTACTCTAGTCTCCCTCACTAATGCAGGGGCTTCTGCCCCACAGGAACCATGGTTTTCTTTGTATTGTCTCTGCCATAATGTCAAAGCTCCCCCCGCCTTTTTTTTCTTTTCTTCTCGGCATCACTTTTGCAGGATGCGAAGAACAGGTTGCAGAAAGGGCTTCTGGGGGAGACGGGATCTGAGGATCATTCTCCCTCTTCATTCTTCCCTCTTCCACCTTCATCACTTTAGCCACTAATATTCAAATACGTTGAAATGCCAAAAAGTAAAAAAGGATGCACCTAGAGGAGCCTGCTTGACTAAATGTGATGTGGGTATTGTGCCCCCAAACTCTCCTTTGCTTCTGTTATTTTTGATCTAAATTAAAATGTTAGCTAACACTTTGTGACTTGAGGACACAAGTGCAAACTTAGGTGACCAGGGTCAAAACTCTTCTATTTCTTCCTCTTAGCCAGCACCCTTTCCATGTGAGTACTACTTCTTCTCATCAGCCACACCTGAAACTGTAACATCACCTTTAATGGTTGTAGGACATTTGGAAAAAATCATTGTGTGACCTTATTACCAGAATCCCAGTATTATTACCAGAATCCCAGTAAATTGATTATATGTGGAAAGGGTAGTGGAGACCTACAAGATGTAGGGCAAAGAAGACCACTCTTCCTGGGGGGAAAGAAAGGAAAGCGGGGCCTGTTAGCAACACTGAACAATGTAGGTCACCTGCTTTACTTGACCAAGACTCGACCTGACTGTTTTGTCCCTAATAGGGTAGTTTTTCCCAAATTTGTCTTGTGTCCAAGTGAAAATTTCAGGAAGTGGTCTGTCCTTTGTTTTGCCATGAAGTATTAAAAATTACCTGTGTGTTAAAAAAACATATGTTTCATACAGTCTATAATAGTGCTGTCTAATAGAACTATATAGCATGAGCCACATATGTAATTTTAAATATTCTTATAGCCAAATTAAAGTAAAATCGATAGGTGTAATTGATTTTAGTAATATAGGTTTAACCCAGTATTTCCAAAAGTATCATCATTTTAGCATTTAATCCTTATAAAATATCAAGGCATTACACATTCTTTTATTCATACTAAGTGTTTGTAAATTTGGTGTCTATTTTACACCTATAACACATCTGAATTCAGGATAGTCACATGCGGCTAGTAGCTACTGTAGTGAACGGTGCAGGTCTATAACCTTACATATTCCATAGCAGAAACACTTCAAACCAGAAAGTTGTCATTTTGGTGGGTGAGTCATTGGATGGGGTGGGGAGGAAATGCATGATTTAAGTTTAAGGTTGGGTTTTCCTTGTGAAGATCATGTCCTTGAAGTATTTGGAGGTAATGTAAATGAGGTTCTACCTGATGGCATTAAAACCTCACATTCAAACCTGATTCTTCAGGAAGATTTAATATTTTGGAGTATGATTTGTAATGTACCTGATATGGAAAATGAATATCCTTCAGGAAAGGACTCTGCCTTTTCTCTCTCCCCCGTGAGATCATGGAGCCTGGGCAGTTCAGTGTAGCTTACGTTTCCAGATCTCAGAGCAGGGCAGAAAGCCTCAGATTTCTGTCCTTGCTGGAGGTGTGCAGGCTGAAGCATCACAGTGTAGAGCAGTGTTGTGCATTTCTCATACAAAGAGAAGTGGAAGCATTTAGGGGAGCGCTTCCTGTTCTGGAACTCTGAAATTCCATCACGTGTCTTGCTAGTGGGTGATGGGAAAGGTCCTGGGCTTGGGGCCCGGAGACCCACGGGTCGCCCACCTGTGAGACCTTTGTTAATTCATGTAACCCCTCTGAGCTTCAGTTTCCACATCTGTGAAATGGTGATGATACAACCATAAGAAATTTGGGGAGGTTTAAAGAGAAGATATATGTGTGATCCAGCAAAGGCATGTTTATGTTGTAGGGACTAAAATTCTCCTGTATCTGAATGACACTTAACTATGTATGATCCCCGTGACCACCATTTGGTGAGGTCCTGCTCTGTACCAGGCACTGTATATTGAAACCCTTCAATAACCTTGTGATAAAGATAAGAGAAATTGGTACTTTTCCCATTTTCAGATGTGGATATGGAGATTTAGTAACTTGTCTCAAGGCCACATAGCAAACAAGGAGTCAAGCTAAGATTTTTTTTTTCTTTCTTTTTTTTTTTTTAGAAAGCTCCCTTATGTATGTATGTATGTATGTATGTATGTATGTATTTTTGGCTGCATTGGGTCTTCATTGCTGTGCACGGGCTTTCTCTAGTTGCGGTGAGCTGGGACTACTCTTCGTTGCGGCGTGCAGCCTTTCATTGCGGTGGCTTCTCTTGTTGCGGAGCATGAGTTCTAGGCGTATGGGCTTCAGTAGTTGTGGCTCGCAGGCTCTGGGCCCGTGGGCTCAGTAGTTGTGGCGCACGAGCTTAGTTGCTCCACAGCACGTGGGATCTTCCCGGACCAAGGCTTGAACCCGTGTCGCCTGCATTGGCAGGCGGATTCTTAAGCACTGTGCCACCAGGGAAGCCCCTCAAGCTAGGATTTAAAAAAAATACTTTTTAATATGAAATTCTCAAACACACACAAAGGTAGGTAGGTAGACTAGTAGAGTAGTTCTCTAACTTGGGTGGCGTCACAATCACACACAGATCACAATCAGATTGCAGGAACCCACCCCCAGAATTTCTGATTCAGTGGGTCTGGGGTGAATGTGCATGTCTAAGAAGTTCCAGGCGATGCTGATGCTGCTGGTCTGGGACCATGCTTTGAGAAACACTGGACTGATATAAGGAATCCCCATCCCCCTGTCGCCACCTGCAACAGTAGTAAATACTTTGGGGACCAGGACTTCAATCCTAACTCCCCACACCTGCCCTTGGTGGTCTCTGAACTGCCTTTCTGGTGATGACATGCTCAGAAGCTCCTGTGAACCAGAAATGTGTTATGAATTCCATCCCCCGCCACCAATATTTTCAGATAAGTAGCTTAAAGTAGGTTGTTTGGAAATCTGACTCAATCTGGCTTTTCGAGCCCTTTAGCCTAATTACTTAACCTCTTTATTTCCTTTTCGAAAATAACTTTTATCGACATAGGAAGAATTAAAAATTTCAGGCCATAATGCTAAAAAAAAGGGGAGGGAAATTATTAGTTGGAACAGAGTCTGTAGTATAGATTTAAGAGAGAGTTATTTAGGCACCTACCATGGTGCATCTCTTTCTCTTTTGCTTTCATCATCACTTTGCACATGTGAAAAAATGGCAGCCAGAATTAGTCGCTGGGATGGATGTGTGTGTGAGAGATGCTTGCAGAGCTGTCCCTCAGGCTCTCTGCCTGTTCTCTCTCTCCTCCTCACACCCTTCTTTACCCCTCTTTGGCTCATGCCCTGTGTCAGGATAGAAAGAAGACACTTGAGGTGCTGTCTGCAAGGGTGGTCCCTCCTCCACTCAGTTCTCTCCTTGTGCTCCAGAGGCACAGGGCATAGAGGAAGCCCCCTAGATCCCTTGTTCTCTCTGGCACCCCCATTGAGCACAGCTGACTACATACAAGCAGTTGTGCAGGTTTTTGTTAACAGCTGTTATTACCTTCATTATTATCTCAATTCCCTTTCCATTTTCTAGATGCTATTGACTTGACAGTTTTTCAGAGTCTTTAATTCTCATTTTAGTAATAGGATAAAAGTTTTGGAAAACCACAGTTATTTATAAAAATGACAAATACAAAACCCAGGCACTTATCCTTCCATTAAATTGATTGATTTTGAGTGTCCAGGTATTGCTCATACTGACATGCCTGATTAAATAAAATCTCTCAGTGACAAGTTTTCTCATTTGAGTGCTCTTTTTAGTACTGTGTGAAAAGGGAATTCAGCATCTTATCAGTGTTTATAATATAAGAAACTATATTCACAAGTGTGTTATTCTTGGTGTTAGTCTGTTCTGAGTGTAACACCACATTTCAGCGTGAGAAACATATTTAGATGCGTACAAGTCTGGTGTTCATTATGCGTTCTTCTAGACATTCTCTGGTTCATCAGCTGTTATGGTTTAATGCTCAGGTTTGAGCTTTCTTCTCAGTCCGAGCTTAGATAGGGCTCCCTTTTTCCTCCACTTTTCTATAGCCCATGCTTGTGCATCAGTGAACCTGCAAAATTTAAAATGTAGAGGCTTAGAAGAAGAACAGGGACCAAGGAAGAGCATGGTCCGGGGGGCCAGGAGACCTGGGATTCAGGCCCAGCTTTGCCAGCAACTCTTTCTGGGACCTTAGGACAGTCACTTAACTCCCATCCATGCTCCCAGGTGTCTCTGCCTGTAAGACGAGAGGGCTAGAGCAGATAATCTCAGGTTCTGATGTTTGCACAACTGTAGTTCTAGTATTACTGAACCTCCTGCTCATTTGAAACATGCACGATTCTGAACAGCTGCTGAGACCACTGTTCCACAGTCTGGAGAAGAGCATGTATTGCTGAAGGAGACTGTGATCATATGTTGGTTACCATGGTATCCTACGTTCTAATGTCCTGGGTTAAGGGAAGAAGACCATGTGTATTACAAGGAGATGGGAGGCATTTTCCACGGCTGGAAGATGTATGGACGTAGTTTTATGTCTCTCAGTCTTCACCGGTTTGCTGGCTTCCTTAGGGACCTTCTCGACATGGCCCACCTGCCACTGTGGCCTCATCTTTCACCACAGGCTGTAGTCTAGGGGTGGCTTTGAGACGTGGGTACCCCAGGTGAGCTAATCATTGGGACGACCTCAAACACAGGCTATTCATGGGACTTCCCTGGTGGTGCAGTGGTTGAGAATCCGCCTGCCAATGCTGGGGACACGGGTTCGAGCCCCGGTCCGGGAAGATCCCACGTGCCGCGGAGCAACCAAGTCCGTGCACCACAACTACTGAGCCTGCGCTCTGGAGCCCACGAGCCACAATTACTGAGCCCGCGTGCCACAATTGCTGAGCCTGCGTGCCGCAACTACTGAAGCCTGCGCACGTAGAGCCCGTGCTCCACAACAAGAGAAGCCACCACAATGAGAAGCCAGCGCGCTGCAACTAGAGAAAGCCTGCGCTCAGCAGTGAAGACCCAACGCAGCCAAAAATAAACAAATAAATAATCTTAAAAAAAACCCAAAACGACATGCTATTTAGATAGTTGTTTATTTTAGAGGGGGAACTGAGGGCTGCCTGGGGCAGACGTGAAACGGGACCCCTTGTGCAGAGCTGTTCGTCTCTGACTCCAGTGTTCCCACCTATTCAGAGAAACCAAGGCCCTGCGGGTAACTATCCATCGTTTCTTAAGCATATCCATTCCAGGAGTTCCGCTGCTGACCTCAGGCGGCTTGTCCATGTATTCTTTGCAGCAGCATCGAGTACCCTTTCAGAAAGGAGTTCTCGTAAATGTAGTTTTCTGCATCACATTGGATTTCCAGTGATGCAGACACTGGTGCCCCAAGCCCTTGGCCAGCTGCCATCTGCTCCCTTCATGCAGCTCTGCCCAGCTATTCTGAACTGCCCGCTGCTTCCTGAACTCACCCTGCTCAGAGGGGATCGACCAGGCCCTGGAAGAGACTCCAGCAACTTCCTATTCATGACTTTGTGTTTTCTTTACCCCCTTCCCTCTTTGATTGTACAGATTTCAGGCCCCACAAAATCTGGTTCCATCCGTGAGTGCACTCCCTGACTTCTCCATTTTCTCTGCCGGGAGCCCCCAGTCCACCCTGAATCCTGGCTGACTCGTTCAGCTCTTACACTCAGCTCTAACTGCCTCCTTTAGGAAGCACCCGCGTTGTTGGGCCTCTTTGCACACTGAGTGCCTGTGCTATGCCAGGTGCTGTTCAGGGGCTGGACAAAGCAGAAATAATATAGTCACAGTAAATAAAATAGAACTCTTTGCCCTCATGGAGCTTGTAATCTAACTGGAGTGGGAGGGGGAGGGGAGTCAGGTTCATTCTAGTGGGTCAGGTGCCACTCCTGGGTTCCCACTGCTGTCATTCTTCTCGGGACTGTTCACACATCCGCCTTCCCTCTGGAATTGTGAGCTTTCTCGGGTGGGGGCTGTGTCCTTTTTATCTCAGTGTCCCAAAGACCTGGCACAAGGCGCATGGATAGGCTCAGTGAAAATCTGTGGAGAGAAGGAACTTGTAACTGCTAATAGCATTTGCACGTGAGGAAGGGGGGCAGCTGCTAATTTCCTGCACCCACCCTAATTATAGGAAGCTGAGGACTTTTCCTTCAAAGCTGACAACTTCAAGAAGTTCCCGGTGCGAGTATAGAGTGAGTGAGAGTTGTGTGCAAGATGGTAGTGCAGAAAGGCTCGGGGGCCAGGCTGATAAACATGTGGTTGCAGAAGCCCTCTCCTCCTTACTGCAGGCCATGTCGTCCCCCTCTCCCCGGCGACAGTGCTGGGGTCCTGTTGGCAATGTTGAGAAGTGCACCATTTTGAAAATGGACTCAGTTCCATGAGGGATTTTTATCTCAGCTGGTCGAGTAGCTTTTATAGCTCTGCAGATAAATCAAGGAAGTCCTAAATTCTTTATAAGCAGAAGCGATGCATTTCTCATTTCTTAAAATAGGGTGCTCCAGGAGCTGCCATTTCCTTAGTTTGCTATTTCAAGAAGTGGCATTCAGGGTTTCAGCTCGTGTTAACATTTAATTACCAGGCGCACAAAGGCAAGAAATGACTAGAAAGTTCACGGGAAGCTATCATGTCAGAGGGAAGAGCAGTAGAATCAGAAAGCCTTTTTGTGTAGCTCTTCCCATGGTTTTTGAGGCTTCATACATGTTTGGCCAACACTGAACTCATTTGTGGGTTGATGCTCTCTGGTTCTGCTGGATTCCAGGGGAATCTCATTTTCTTGGCGCTCAGAAGATCCCCTGGCTTCTGATGGCCTGGGGATCTGGAATTTCAATCTGCGTGGTTGTTGAGCAGCCAGACGCAGAGCAGCAAATGCTGTAGGAAGGGCTGAGTTCAGAGAGGCTCAGAGGGAGATGGACGGGAGGGCACGTGGATCACGCCCTTTGGCGCCCGTGAGAGCCACGTGATCACTGGAGGCTCGCCTGCTGCCCGCTGCTTTGACCAGCAGATGGGGACTGGTGGCCTTGGTGTCAGTGGCTCACCTGTGCCCATGATGTCCCTTGAGGTGGAGGTGCTTCTCCCCACCGTCTGGTCACATGGCCCTGGCCTCAGGCTGTTCCTGTGAGTCTCTTCCAAGGAAGCCAAGGCTTTGATTCTTTGATAGAAAACCATGTGTGGGCCCCAGTGACCCTGCTCCATCTTCTGCCCTGCGGAAGCGCCACACAACCCTCATGAGCAGCGTCCCTTGGGATTTACCAACCCCCCCTCCTCCTCAGTGTAGATCCTGCTGATCTCATGGAGCTGCCCTCGTGGCGGGTGGGTCTAAAGTGCTTCTGTGTACACCCCGACCCCCAACTGTTCTCAGCCCTTCCTGACACGAACCTCATCAATACTCAGTTCAGTTTATAACGTAAGCGTCTATTCGGGTTTTCTTTGGGCTCAGTCCCTGAATTCCACTGTCACCTCTGTTTATTATTATATATTAATAGTTTCCTCTGCATTTGGCCTTCTGTTTTTCCTTTTTTTGTGAGAGTCCCTGCCACTGTTGTCTGTTTAATATGTTCCTTGGAGGATAGAGGAAAGTTTTTGTAAACAGATTGGTGAAATTGAATGTATGTGTAGCACGCACTCAAAAACAAAAAACTAAGATTACTGTCATGCAAGCAACATATTTAATAATAATAATAATGGTTACATTTATTGTGTGCCTACTGTTTGCCAGGCTGTGTCGAACATTAACTCAGTGAGGCCCAATAACAACCTCACGTAACTGCACAGCTCAGCTTTCTTAACCACTGTACTGTAGACTGCCTTCAACTCGATCAATATCTGTGTGGCATATATGGCCCTATCAGGGCAGATCCAGGTTTTCTGAGCAATGAAGCTTAGAATTTTGGGGACTTTTAAGAAAAATAATTAAAAGTTTCAAATATAAAATGTATAAATACAAAATTTGGCCTGGAAGTGAATGTTTTAGAATTTGAGTTTAGAATAATTTAGAATTTGAAAAGAAGTCACAACAAATTACAAAATTTAAAAAGCCAAATTATCAACATCGGAAATACAGGAAAACACATTTTTATCAATGAGTCTCTTGGCACACCTCAGTAATAACTTTCTTCGCGGCATTTTTTGGCTTCATGCTCCTGTTACCTCTCATATGATCATGCTTCTGTATCATCATTCTGCGTGGCAAGAATAGGTCGTTCAGTCTTTCCGGTAGCAAGGTTAGTCGAACTTTGTATTTTATTAATCATAGCTTAGAAAAGTTTCTTCTAGCTCTGCAACATTTGGTAACATCACATAAGCTTTTAGGATTGGATAAACCACTGTTTGGTTTCTTCTATACAGGAGCTGTGTGATTTGGGGGCATTCTCAGTTTGCGCAATGACTAATCTCAAGCACCTCCTAGCATTTCTGGCCCAAGCACCTTGGGATGTGCCTATATTGCAGTATGGCCCCTGTGTTGCACCTCATATCGATTTGCCTGTATGACACTGGGTGGACCGACATAGTGGGCCATGTTCCTGTAAATCTACCTATACCAGGATGCCAAGCAGCAATTGAACTCAACAGAGACGCACGTGTATGGGGCCTGGAGAGGGGTCTGTGCAAGTGAGGGGCATTCAGCTGTCTTAATGACAGTCAATGTGTCTCTGGATCCTGGGCTAGATGCTGCGGGAGCACAGAGATAAGGAGGCCCGGCCCTGTCCCAAGGCACTAATAGTGGAGGAGATGAGCTGTCCATGGGTCATTTCAATGCAGGGCAGAAGGAACTGCACCCTAGGACTGCTACTAACCCAGATGCAGTGGTCAGAGACGGGACAGGCTGCCTTTTAATGGGTTGAGGTGGTGCTCTAGTTATATGGCCATGCCCTGCATGCCCTGGGGCTAGAGCAACTACGCTTTAACTTTTTCGGCATCTCTGCCTCTGTCAGATTTGTTTTTTTAGAGGAAGGATTCTGCTGCTAAAATAAAACATCTTTGGACCTCTGCCTGAAGGGCTGTAGGACTCTGACAGGTGTATAGGCGTGGGGGATCACAGGAGCAGGCTTGTCAGAGACAGTGAACCACATTGCTTGTGTCATGGGCGCGCGGGGCTGGAGATGTGACTGGAACCTGTGCACCTGCTTGCCCAAGGAGGGCTGCGCCATCACGTTAAGGAGTTCAAAACCTTGCCCACCTGAGGAATTCTCATTCTTCCTTCAGCGCTCATGAAGCAGCACTTACTTGGTGAAGTGAGGAAACTTTGCAGCCCGTGGACAGTAATTGACACCACCTCCCGCCCTAGCTCTGCATTAACGTATGCCCGCACCTCTCACTATACTGAATTAGGTGTTTACGAGCCTGCTTGTCCCACTAGTCCAGGGTTTCTGTGACTCGGTTCCATGGCTATTCTCCAGGGAGGGCAACCCTCCCCCCAAAGCTGGGTATAAAATGTAGAAAGTAATGTGTATATACATTTCTGGGGGGAGGGGGCCCATGGTCTCAAAGGGGTCTGTAACCCAAGGAGGTTAGGGAGCTCAACACTGGGCTTGTTCCTTGTTCATCCCTAAATTTACAAATTCCAGCACAGTTCCTGGGTCATCATGATAGACCATGGGTTCTTCAGAATCCCTTGGAGAGCTTGTTCAAGCATGGTCCCCATTCCTGGAGTTTCTGATTCAGGCTTGGGATGGGGCCTCAGAATGTACATCTGTGTGAGCTTCCCAAGTGATGCTGGAGGTGCTGTTCCCGGGCCCCCACTTTGAGAACCGCTGTTGTAGACTGTTGTGGACTGAAAGTACCACATTCCTCGCCCTGTCTGACTTCACAGTAACCGAGAACTGAATGTTCATAGATAAGGACTTTTAACCTCCAAACGGGGGAGAAAGCTGAAGGACTCGTGTATAGATTGAGTTACATTTTTTACACACTATAAATGCACAGTACATGCACTGTACATGTTCTCAATGTCCTAGACTCGGGAGCTGGCCGAGCCCCATCATGCCTAGGGAGACACAGTGTCCTGGAATATTGAAAATTCAAACTGGTAAATGTGCAGGGTTCCGAAATCTGGTAGATCTGATGGCCTAGGAGCAGTTCTAGGAGTATTGACCATTCATCAATTTGGGTAATTCTGGACTCAGATTTTTTTTCGTTTGAAGATAAAAAATCAAGAACTTGTATGTAAATTATCTCAATAGAAAAAAAAAAAGTAGCTCTTTGTATAATCAGGACTCATAAGATGGCTGCTCTCTTGCTGTCTTGTACATCCCCTGCCTGACCCTGCCCTGCGTCACCCTTACTTTATGCACATGATTGCCTCCCTCTCCTAAGCTGACGGTTTAGTCAGTAACTACCTATGTGATTGGTCCGAGAGTGACTGTTCTAGACCTGGGACTAGACCAGCTCCAGTATGTTTGGTCATCAACAGGAAACCGCGGCGCTCACTACGGTTGTTAGCCCAAAGAGCTGCAGGGGGATGTGTTCCAGCAGTCCCCCTGGCAACCGAGGAGCCTTCTGATGTCATGTCCCCATAGCTGATAGCATCCTCCTCCTCTGTGTAGCAAAGATTGCTGTCGTGTCCTACCTGCCGTGATGGTCAGCTGTTGCTCTGGGACTTCGGCCTCTGGCTTGTAGGATTCCCTGTTCAGTAAATCGTTGATGTCTATGTCACCGACTCCAGGTTCTTCCTTTGGCCTCATGGCCGGGCAGTTGCAAGGATTGCAGGACTCTGGGGTGCAGCCCAACACTCTTGGAGTTATGTCACCAGGAGAAGCATTGAACTTAGGTGTGTTGAGATGGCTTTAAAGCCAAGGCCATGTGCCAGCTCTGTGCTAATAAAGCCTCTTTCTTCTGAACCAGGACTAGGGGACTGGCAGTCTGATAATTAACCTAATTTCACTTTGCTGTTAGTGGACATTCCTGTTAGCAGTGATGCTGCAGGCCAGTTTCCTACACTAGTGGGCTGTCCCCCACACTTGTGACCAGCTGGAAAAGCTTAGTGGAGCTGCAGAACACTGAACAGCTGTAACCAGTGAATCATCAGTTTAAAGAAAGAGTGAAAAATAGGCGATTGTGCTCTTGACCCACAGTTTGGTAGATAGGTCCGCCTCAAGCCTCCCAAGCCCCTCTCTTCTGTCATTTCTTTCTGTCTTCTTTATCTTGCCCTTATGTTTTCTCCATCCCTGCATCTTCTACCTCCGCCACGCCTAGGTGTCGGTCACTTTTGTCTCTTTCTCTCCCCCATCTCCTTCTTGTCTCTTTTCTTTTCTTTCTTCACCAGTCAGTCTCCCTTCTCAGCCTTTCTCCTCGGATAGTTTCTTTCTTTCTTCCTCTTAAAATCCACATGTAGAATCCACATTGTGCCAGTTATTCGTGTTTAAAGCAAGAGCTTTTTGCCTTGTTCTTAACTTAGGTAGCAGGTGAGTTGCTCTCCGTTGGCCCCTTTTCCTTGGAGTCAGAGGTCCTGTCGGGGACCGTGCTCCCTGCAGCTGCCGAAGACCTCTGCCCAGTCAGGTCTCCAGGAGTCACTTCGTTGAGCAACTTAAGGATTTGCACAAGTTTCAAATCTTCCCAGTCCTGGAGTCCCGAAGACCAGAGAAGACGTGTTATTCTTCTCTGAGATTTCCTGTATTTCTCATTCTTCCCTGAGATTTCCCTTATGCCATTCTTCTGTGGGCTTTCCTGGTTAACATGCGTCATCAGTCTTTAACAGAAACGCTGGCTTATAAACTCTCCACAGATGTGCCATAGTTGAGCATTGGTGAGCACAGACCCTTAACAAGGAAGCCTGGAGAAGGAAGGGTTCTGACTGATAGAAGACTGGGTTCTAGTCCCGTCTGCTGGCTACTTGGGACGCTCAGGCAATCAGCTCAATTTGTGATCCTCAGTTTCCAGCCTCAGTCAAATGGAGTGATGTTTCCATGCCTACCTTTTAGTGGCATTAAAAGATAAACTGAGGCATATTAAACATTTCAAGAGTTTATTTGAGCAAAAATCGATGCAAATTGGGCAACACCCAATTCCCAGTGGTTGGGAACACTGATGATAGGAGCTGGCGAGAGATTTACATAAAGAAAAGTGCAGAAGCAAAGAAAGGAATAATTGATTGGCACTAGCGTGAAGCCTAGTTGGCTGTGCTGGGTTGTCCTTAGTGTTTTGATTTCATTAACCTTGAGGCATTTACAGGCTTACATTTCAGTTTGCTTACGTAGACTGCCACCTCAGACTGATGGCCTCCTTGTCTAGTTAATTTAACAGTGGATTAAGTGTGATCATCTGTGTGAAAACACCTCAAAAATTAACAGTGGCCCACAAAAGCAAGGTAATCCTAATACCTACAGTGTTACATAAAATACTGCCAAGATACCTTCAGGGGAAAACAGTAATTCATCTAATTAACAAAAGCGTTATTTGGTATGCTAAATAGCAAAACTGATTTATGATGTTAGTTGTTTTCATTTACTAAACATTTGAGAAATCCAAGTTCAATCAAATGGTGAGAAGTGTCATTAAATGCACTTAAGAAGCTGTAAACATTGTCTGTATCAGTCCAGACGCAGAAAACACATCAGTTGATTGAACATGGAAAATTAACGTAGAGAATTATTAAATTGGTAAAAGGGGATCAACTACTAGGGAGTAAGGGTAACTCTAAAGCATGGATCAGCAAACTGTGGCCCGTGGGCCAAATCTGGCTGTTGTACTGCCCCTCCCCCTGCTGTGCCAGTTTTATTGAGATGTTGACGTACACCACTGGGTTGCCTGTTTTTGTAAATAGAGTTTGATTGTAACACTGCTGTGCCCCTTTGTTGACTGTGGCTCCTTTTGCTCTGCAACAGCAGAGTTTACTAGTTATGACAGAAACTGTAAGTCAGCCAAAATATTTGCTCTCTGGCTCTTCACAGAAAACATTTGCCAACCCCTGCTCTAAGAATACAAGCCTAGTCTATCCAGGGAGCAGAGACCCAAGGAAAGCACAAACTGGGAAGAGCCCCCCAACCCCCGCCTGCCCCACCGCACCCCCCAAACCTGCACCCAACGCTAAGATTCAGGCCTAGGTGGAGGGAGTGTGGCCCTGGTCTCTGGACAGTGGAGAAGTCAGTCTGCTGAGGATCTGTGGGCTAGAGGCTGGGAACCACCTGCTGGGGTGCCCGTGCAACTTCTGGAGAGTGTGCGCCACTGGGTCTCTCCCAGAAAGCCCCCAGTGGCTGCTGGGCTATAGGAACAAAGCAGAAAACCCAAAAACCAAGGAACAATTCCAGAACACTGGAGCCTGAGAAAAGCCCCTTTCTAAGCAGTGTCCCCGCAGCACCCTCTGCTAACCAGGGCTAACACTGCGGCAGTTTTCTGAGAAAGCAGTCTGACCTTACCCTGTAGTCTGGAGGGGGTGGAGCTGATGATCTGTGCTGAGGGGCTGGAAGGGGAGGTACCCAGCTGAGGATTCCCCTGGGCCAGCTAGTGCCTGTGGAGGTGCCCAGGGCTGCAAAACTAGGTCACCCGCTCTGGGCTTCGCTGGCTGCAGTCATGTGCTGGACACGATACAGGGCAGGTGGGGAGCACAGTGTCTGTTCCATCCTGCAGTCTTTCTTCTTCTGACCTCCTTGTAATGGAAGTTTAGCTGTCAGAATCCTGAGCTCTGTCACTGTAGAAAGCTCTGTGCCTTTTTGGATTTTTTTAGGAATATAGTCATGGTTCTTAAAGAAAATGTTACTGATTGTGACATTGATCCATTTTGCCAACAAGCACCTGTAGATTGATTACTATATACAACATAACAAACTAAAATAAAGGAAGAAATGATTTAAGTTGAATTAAAATATTTTGGAGAATACTTTTATTTTCTGTGTCAGTTCTTACTTAAAAATAATTACTTGTGTAAATCTTTTATTTGGCCTCTTTTGAATGTAAAAACATTTTAACATTACAAATATTTTAGAGGAAGAAATTACACTTTCACAAGATAGCTTTAATTTTTTTGATTGTGTATATATATTTTCAATCTCCGTCCATAAACATGTACTATTACCCAATTATAATAATTGTGCACTTGTTTGAGCACTGTGTTTTTTCCTCAGCATATCATGACGTCATGTAGAGTCTACTTAAATCAAGTAATTGAAGTTAAATATGAACATTTTATTCTTATATTAGGCAGAGCAAGCTGACTGCTTCATTAAGAAACTTGAGAACCTCATTGGCATAACACAGTAGATGCTTTAGTTCTTGTTCTCAGGCTATCTCAGTGCCTGTTTCAAGCAGACGGCCTTCAGCAAGGTGATTCAGGATCCAAACTCCTTTCGTCTTGGGGCTTCACCCTTTCCTCAGGCCTCCTGAGTCCACTGCTGGATCCTGTGCATGCTGCTGGCAAAGGGGAATAGGGAGAGAACAGGGGAGAGAGGCCATCTCAGCTAGCTTGGGCAGCTGTAATATCAATAGAGTGGGGCTTAAACAACAGATATTTATTTCTCATAGTTCTGGAGACTGAAAAGTCTAAGATCAAGGCACTGGCAGATTCAGTGTTTGGTGAGGGTCCACTTCCTTGTTCATGGATGCTGTCTTCTTGCTGTGCGCTTGCATGGTGGAAGGGACGAGAGAGCTCTTGGAGGTCTCTCTTATAAGGACACTAATCCCATTCATGAGGGTTTCACCCTCATTACCTGATCACCTCCCCAAAGCCTCATTTCCTAATCCCATTATTTTTCAGGATTGGGTTTCAACATATGAGTTTTCAGGGCACAAGCATTCAGTCTATAGCAGAGGCTTTTATGAGCCAGGCTTGGCAGCGACCACATCCCTTCCACTGACATGCTGTTAGCCAGAAGACAGTCACATGACCACACTAACCATGGGGAGGCTGGGAAATGTAGTCCAGTTCTATTTGGAAGGAAAAGAGACAGATTTGGGGAACACAAAGAAGTCTCAGTTACAATTCCTAATTTAGATGGCACATACCCGATGTCTTTAATATATTTATTATCTGTATATGAATTGTCATTTTAATATATAGAGCATTTGTTGAAATTGCGTTATCAGATGTTTTTTATTAATAGTTTCAAAAATAATCTTGCAGTAATGAATTTATTGATATAATGAATTTACTTCTGATAAGTGTGTGTGTGTGTGTGTGTGTGTGTGTGTGTGTGCGCACATGCGCACGTGTGCCTTTTTAAGCACTTGGCATACTGTGCTATAGTTAGTTGAATATATATCTTTATCCTTGACTTAGCCCAGTTAGTGCCTTGCATGTGGGAAGTGATCACTGAACACTGTGGCAATGACTAAAACTAGCTGAGATTTTTGCTGAGAATAAGTTTGGAAATAGCTAGAAAAGGCATATTCTCTCTTTTCTTTCCCAGTTGCTCGTTGCCTCTTTCTTTGGATTAGTGCATTCCAGGGATGATCATCCCTACCCCCTGGGGGTCACCCACAAGCCCTGATTTAAGTACTTTTTTCCCTTGCTTGCCCGATTTTGGTCCAGCTCACATTTCTCTGTGTTTATGTGTTGTATATGTAAGTGTATAGATAGTTCAGGTTAGACAGGGGTATTTTGAGACTCAGAGATGAGTTCCATAGAGTTTTATATAAAATAGTGAGCTCTGGGGATTGCTTTAAGCCTAGGGCCAAGAAGAGATGGTCACGGCTGGAGCTGGTGGCCTTCATTGCCAGACCATGGCTGGACCTCCACGCAGGGCAGTTCTGGCAAAGCTTAAGGCTTAGAAGGGGACTGACCTAGCCAGGGGTGACCCAAGACGTGACTGGAAGTTCCACCAGACTCCATAGCCTCCTTTGTGTTTAAATAACCAAACAAGCATGAGGACCATGAAGTGTTTTCTTTCCTTTGAAGACAACTTGTTTCTCTTGTTTCGGATTCTTCCTGATAGCAAAACTGATACACTCTCATTGTAGAAAAGTTGGAAATTACAAAAACATGTAGAGTAGGATGTATGAAGTTCTTTAGTCTTAAGAAGTTACTTTTATCTTATAAGAGTGTTCCAATTGCTTATCTTTTCACCTTCTAGGCCAAACCAAAGCTGATTGAGCCACTCGACTATGAAAATGTCATCGTCCAGAAGAAGACACAGATCCTGAACGACTGTTTAAGGGAGATGCTGCTCTTCCCTTATGATGACTTTCAGGTAGGTAACTTCTAAGTGTGTGTAAATAGAGCCGTGTGGAATTATTTTTGCATATATATGTGTATATATGTGTGTACACACGCATATCTGAATATATGTTACATATGTATGTATATGCATATATGCAAACACATGCGTACACATATGCATAAACGCATACGTATGTGACACAAATATTTTTTCAAGTGTGTATCTTTTATCTTGAATAGAAGTGCTATACTCTGGGCTAATTCTATAGACACAAGTGTCTCCTATGTCTTAGGAAATTTGCTTGAAGAGGTGTTTAGGGGTTTTGCCAAGTGCCTTAGAGTCTTAAGGATGGGATTTGCTCGGAAGCAGTGGAGGATTTTGCCATGCATCCTTTTAGAATGTCACTTTGGGAGACTGCCTTGAGAGAGGCCCTGAACTGTGTGTGGGCTCATAGAGAAGAGTTTGGGGGTTCTGACATCGAGGAATGTCCTAACATTTACCTCACTGATGCAGTGACAGGTGCTGTTTCTGGGAGCTCAGTAGCTGCCAGCAGGGGACTCAGCACAGCTTCTGCTGTGAGCTGCTCTAGATTGTTGCTTGAAGCCTTTCAGACTATGGCCTGTGGCTGAGTGACCCACAAGAGCTTTGAGCCACTGAGGAGTGATAGAACCCCAGTACCGTTAGATGCCTGGCAACCTGGAGTCATCTTTGTCTACTGGAGATTCCAGTTATTGCCCTTGATCTCCTGGGACTTAATCTTGGCACTTCCTTCTTCTCTACCTGATGCTGTTACCATCCAAGACCTGTCTTTTGTGAATTAAACTGCCTTATTATTTTTTTTAAAAGCTTCCTTGATTCTTTGTTGTTTAATTTTAAAAACTAGTACATACGTGTAACAAACAAACAGGCACTATTGAAACACTTGACATTAAAAGCCTCCCCTACCACCTTCTTTTTAATCCCACTCCCCAGAACATAACCTGTTATATATACAGTTCTTTATGTACCGAATTGTCTTTAGAAATTTCCATGTTAATAACAATTGTTAAATTATATTCCTTGAAGTTTTTTTTTTCCCACCAAATTTAAAAGCTTCCAGTTTACAACAAAGGTGAGAATTTTCACAAATGTTCACTTTTTCTAACTGTGGGTAAAATGATTATTCTTTAGTTCTTTCCTGAAAAATAAGGAATGCCACGGAAATGAAATTGACTATTAGTGGGATGCTGCTGCCAAAGTACGTTCTGCTCATAAATGGTTTCAGATCACGCCCCCAAATATGATGCCTTGAAAACTTCATTACAAGAGTAGATTACCTAGCTAGGGGATGAATAAATGGAAACCTCAGAATGATGCCTTTTGTTAGCGTCATTTGTTAGCATGAGAAGTTAAATCAAATGATTACAAATTATACTCTGTGCTGACGTATTTTTCCTGTAGTGTGCTCTGAGGAAGCTAAAGGTTGAACCTCAAGTTTCTCTGAGCGTGAAGTATGTATTCTTCTTGGTATCAGTTAGAGTAACAAAGTTATTTGGAGTTTTGCAGCCTGGAATGCAAAATTGTATTTGCAAACCTGAGATAAAACTGCTTAAGAAGCAAACAAACCACATAAATTATATACACTTAATTTAATTTCATCTTTTATCTCACAGACAAGGAACCTGGATGTTTAAGCATTTGTAGAAACAGATGATTGAAACTTTGAGAAAAACTCCTTTGTCCCTTTTGCCTATAACAACTTCTCTGGGGATACCAGACACAAATATTCTAGGAACGGCAGAGAACTCACTGACATTCTGCCGGCCAAGATTGAATGAACAGTGTTAAGTTCTGCTTGGGGGAAGTTTTTTCAAAGATTAAGGAGCTTGAATTTCAGCTTTCATCCCCATCACAGTAACTGTGATGGGGCACAGTGAAGTTTGGATAGTTATTTTTTTCTAGGAGACTCCTGTATTCTAATCCAATAAGGTTATATGCTTTCTTGCTAAATTGTCTTGATGATTTTAATAACTGTCTAGTTAGTGGAATGAGCCAAATGTCTTAGTGATGTCACAGATTCCTTCTGTCTGTCCCTGCATGTTTAGGCAGAATGGGAGCAGAATTATTATTGTATTATTAGAGGCAGAGGGAACAGATTAGATCAGGGGAAAGTATTTTACTTCGTATGGAAAAATGGTAGCAAGTTGGTTAGGAAATGGGTCAGATAGTGAGCAAAATGCATAGTGGGGTTGATTTGCAATCCTATACTTACTAGTTAAACAATATTAGTTACCTGTTAGGAGAATAGAATTTGGTGTGAAGTCCTGTCAACTATATTCAAAATGACAATTTACTAAACTATAGGTGTGCATAGTGATGATACATTTGTACAGGTCACAAGTAGACCTGTGTTGGTATTGGTCAGCCCCTAAGAACGTCTGAGTCCTCTGAAAATGAGCCTTACGGAGATAAGGTTTGTCGTTGGGTGTACTTGTCTAAGGTGGGAGAAGAGTGTTTAAAACAAAAAAACCCGAGAGACAGAGTCAATGTGAATTTTAAAAAGGCAAAAGGACAGTTCTCAGCTGTCAGAATATTTATGGAGTGAAGTTTTATCTGCCAAGATTGGGGTAGAAATACCGTGGCTCACATAGACTACGCTTGCTTTTTTTTTCAGAATCAGACCCTGGCGCTTTGGGGTCGTTCTGTTCTGTCTCTGCCCTGGCTTTATGGTTCTCCTTCCCGGCAATATCATCTCTTCTTTCCCATCCTTCTAGAACCTTCTCACCCTTTGAGGCCACTTCAAATCCCGTCTTCTGAAGTTGTTCAAATCCACAGTAATTTTTTCCCCATTCTCTTAGTTCCTCTAATACTTACGGTCTACATTGTTAAATAAATACCTCAGTGCGTTGTCTAGAGCTTTTCAGTAATGGCTTCTCACGCTTTTTGTGTTCAAGTGTCCCCACCCGTGCTGTGGCCCTGAGGACGGGGCTGTGCTGGTGCCTCTGTCACCTCCCTCCCCACCCATCCACCTCCACATCCACATGACCTCTGTACACTGGATGCCAGGCTTGGGTGCTTCTGGCTTCATGTAAAATCTGTAAAGTTATTATGAACATTAATTAGTTTTCTTTGATTCATGAAGTGACTATGAATACCAGTGAGCACATGTGGAAATGCCAGTGACTAGAATTGTAAAACTTTTTGCTGCGCCAATGATTTGGTTTGGTGGAAAATTAGGTAATTTTTGAAATAAAAATAAAATGGGGGCTTCCCTGATGGCGCAGTGGTTGAGAGTCCGCCTGCCGATGCAGGGGACACAGGTTCATGCCCCAGTCCGGGAAGATCCCACATGCCGCGGAGCGGCTGGGCCCGTGAGCCATGGCCGCTGAGCCTGCGCGTCCGGAGCCTGTGCTCCGCAGCGGGAGAGGCCACAACAGTGAGAGGCCCGCGTACTGCAAAAAAATAAAAGTAAAAAAATAAAATGGAAGCGAAACAGAGTCATAAAAGAAGCACACTTTCTGGTGACTAATGGACCTTTATTGTTCTTAAAGTTTTGTGGCCTCTTCAAGTTTACTTGGCAAAACTCTGAGAACTTACTTTTCCGTGTGTAAATAATAGGTAAACTTTAACAGGCAATTAGACAGAGATGATAACCTTTAAGATTAAAATGTTTTAGATCAAGAAAGGTAAGTTGAGGGACTTCCCTGGTGGTCCAGTGGTTAAGACTCTGCACTTCCAGTGCAGGGGGCATGGGTTCGATCCCTGGTTGGGGAACTGAGATCCCACATGCTGTGTGGTGAGGCCAAAAAAAAGAAAAAAGAATGGTAAGTTGACTTATTGCTTAAGAAATGACAGCTCTAAACATAACTGTAAATAATGCCCAGGGCTCCTCCCTTTCCTGTCAGAGACACAGAATTCGATGTGAGTCTGGCCGTTGATTTCCAATCAAGGTTCTCCTCCTTCATGTGGAAGCCTTTTACTGGATGATACTGTTGGTGGTGACATTCTTAACTGCTGGCATCAATCCACTGCATCTGTAGCTGGCTTTTGAGCTCCTTGTATCCTGGCTTGTTACACAGCTTACTAATGTTTGTGCAATTTTATAAAGTGATAGAATATGGAAAAGGTAGTAAACAGTAAAAAAGGATGTTGGGAGGCAATTTATGGATACCATTTATATTTTACAAACAGTAGACTTTGGTGTCTGATATAAACTAACAAGGCATAGAGTTTGTATGTAAGAAATAAAGAGAGAATGTCATATTCCACTTCTGGGGATATACCCAAAAGAATTGAAAGCAGAGACTCAAAGAGATACTTGTACATCCATGTTCCTAATGGGATTATTCACAATAGCCCAAAGGAAGAAAAAACTCAAGTGTCCATCAATGGGCAAATGGATAAACAAATTGTGTATATGCACAATGGAATATTATTCAGCCTTAAAAAAGGCTGATACATGCTGCAACATGGATGAACTTGGAGGACATTACGCTAATTGAAATGAGTCAAAAAAGGACAAATATTGTACATGGATGAACTTGGAGGATATTACGCTAATTGAAATGAGTCAAAAAAGGGCAAATATTGTACATGGATGAACTTGGAGGACATTACGCTAATTGAAATGAGTCAAAAAAGGACATTACGCTAATTGAAATGAGTCAAAAAAGGACAAATATTGTATCCCACTTGCATGAGATACCTAGAATAGTCAAATTTATCCAGACAGAAAGAGGAATGGTGGTTGCCAGGAGATGGAGGAGGGGGGAGAGAGAGTTAATTATTTAATGGCTACAGATTTCAGTTTTGCAAGATGAAAAGAGTTCTATGCATGGATGGTGGTGACAGCTGTACAGTAAGGAGGATATTCTTAATGCCACTGAATTGTACTCTTAACAATGGTTGACATGTACATTTTATGTTATGGACATTATACCACAATGAAGAAAAAGAGCAGGATGTTACGGGTTTTCTGTGCTGTACAGACGTGAAATTGTTGTCTTCCTGGAAGTTGTATGAGAAGTCAGGGCAAGGAGTGTCTCTCAGGTGTTCTTCCTGTTGACATTTCATGGTGTATCATCAATGTCAAATCTCTTTAGCAAGAGAATTTAAAAGATGGGAAAATTATTAATAATTGGCAACTCTAGAAATTTTCACTTTTGGAAAAGTTTAGATACAAGAGAATCCTAGAGTGTTCTCAGCATTGTATCGAAAAATGTGGTCAATCCATTTCCCTTTAAATAACATCCTGATTTTTATTTTTCTTCTGTTTCTTTTCCTCTTCTGCTTACATGAGACTGATAATGATCTACAAACCACTGACCTGAAAAGGAAACCAGGCCCCGCTACTTACAAAGGGGCTGGAAGTCCCTCATCTCATTTCCCATCTGTCCTTTTGAAAAGAAAGAATTTTTTTTTTCACAGTGTTTTGTCCTTGCTTTTTATTATATGCTGCCAAAAAATAATCTCAGTACTTTTTGGGCTTTTTATTGGAAAGTGTTCTTTTGGTAAAGTTCCTCAAAATTTTTATCGGTCTGCATTCAGTGGCCAACAATGTCAGTTTCTGTGAACATTGTGGGTTTGGGGTTATTAGTTCATGTCTAGGATTGAACCTACCTGAAAAATCTGGATAAATAATGTTTCCAAATTGACGTTGTCCAGACCTTCAGGAGATGAGGATTTTAATTCCAGGTCAAGAATTCTGCCTTTTGCAGAAAAGAGTGACAGGTCATTTTTTTTTTTTTTATCATCAAGTATGTCTTAAAAAGAAAAGCTTATTTTTTGGATAGCGCTGATCAGCTGAGTTGAAGAGTGTATTTATTTAGCATATAGTTTAGAGTTATACTGTTTGTGCAGACAGCTCAGACAGGGTTCCTGTTTTCAAATTGCTCAAAACTTAGGAGAGGAGATATTGAATTAATATTAATAATAAGAAGGAGAATGTGACCACTGTCATGACAAATTGAATCCTATGGGAATTTATTCTTGGAACATTGAGATAGTGGGACGTCCAGGTGCTGAGCCCTTAAAGTGGTTGGAAATGCAGAAGTCCAGCCTAAGAGAGAAGCCAGGATTATCAGTCTGGGCTCACCCGTAGAAATGTGAGACAGCGGCCACAGGGACCGAGAGCATGAGAGTGCCCTCCAGGGGACTGCATCTTGGGGAACACCTTCACCTAGGAGGAAGCAGGGGTGAGAATCAGATACAGAAAGTGGGAAAAGGACCAGGAAACTGTGGGGCCCTGGAAGGGAGTGAGAGGCGTTTTGAAGAAGGCAGGCAAACAGAGCAGACCGTCATGCGCTCCTGCCACTGGCGTGGGAGAATGGTCCTCGGAGTTGATAGCTAGGGCATCATTGCCTGTGATGGTCATTTCTTGCCAGGGCTGAAGAAGTGAGTGCGTGGGGCACAGAGGTTAGCGTTAAATGGTAGCAGAGAGAAGGGATCATCGTAAGTCAGAGCAATAACAGGAGGTTTTATAATGAGCTAGGAAGGGAAGTCCAGGAATGAGGAAGAGATTGAAGATGCAAGCTGTGGGGGTGCGTTTTCAAGCAAGGCTCTTTAGGGGGCCCTGGGGGGATGGAATGAAGGGTCTCCGCAGGAAGAGTTCAGGAAGGAGAGGAGTTCTGTCTCTGAATGGGAGGGAGAGGATTGGGTATTTGAGAAATTTAGAGGCGGATTGGGCTGAGGGAGCTAATGTCAGGTTGGCCCAGGTGAAGAGCAGCCTGGGGGCGAGTCAGGAGGGTTTGGAAAGCAGGCTACGGGGCTTGGGATGGGGAGGGCGTAACAGTAAGAGTCATCAGTCAGTACCCCTACTGCTGTAACCGTGGCCACTGCCCTCATCCCTTCTTACCTTGGTTAATCCTATCAGGTCTTCCAGATCCTATCCTTGCCCTTCTTCCTGTCTATGCTAACAGAGTAGCCAGGGTGATCTTTTAAAAGCTAAGTTTCAAGGTAGGCCCGATGACCTCACTCAGGGAAGTCTTACTGTGGCCGTGCTCTTGTCCACCGCACCTCTCTGACCAGTCGCCTCCGCGCTCTCTGCTGCGGCCAGACCGGCCTCCGTGGGGCTCCTCTGTCACTCCAGGCAGCCTCCTGCCCCAGGCCCTCTTCTCAGGCTGTTCCTCTTCCCGGAGAGTTCTTTACCTAGCTCTCACTCACCCACTGCAGGCCTTTCTCCAGTTCTTACTTCTCCGTGAGGCCCTTGCCTGCTGCCATGCCCTTCACCCTCTTGGCGTTCCAGGTCCTCTTTACTTTGCTCTGTTTTCTTTCTTCCTCAGCATATCACTTACCTGCTTCTAAGATACTCACATGTTTATTGTTTATTCTTGTGAACCCTGTGAGGGTGGGGATCTCAGTCGTATTCACTGATGTTTCCTGAGCACACAGGACACATGGCACAGAGTAGGAATTCAAGAAATACTCATTGAATGGAAGGAGTGAGTGAGAGAGAGAGAGAATGAGAATGTATGAATCAACCAAGAGCGGGGTCCTTCCACCTAAGATTTTGATGAAATCAGCCTTGTTGGGAATGTTAACAGCTTAAGAACAGAGAAGAGAAAACAAAGGATGGGGGTTAAGATGGCAAAGGGGTGGGCGTGTAGCTGCCGGACCCAAGAACGCGGAAGCTGAGTCCTCAGGACTCTCGGCTGCTGGGGAGTGTTCAGAGGTGGATGTTGGATGGGGAGGAGAAGACACGGGAGGACCCTGAAGATGAACAAGCAGAAGTGCCTGGTGTGGGGGAGCTGGAGGGATGGAAGGTGGCGCTGGGAGAAGGGGCGTTGCCGTGTTTGTGATCCCACAGGTGGAGTGCTGGGTAGGCAGCGTGGAGTGTGGGTGACTTTGGAGGGCCCACAGGAAAGATGAACTGACGTGTGTGAGCACTGAATAATAGTTGGATAGAAATTCAGAAGATTAATAGATGTGAAAATGTTCAGCCCAACTACGAGGTCTAATGAATTTAAATGATATATAAAATCAAACTGAAATAAGAAGTAAGTTATGGGTATAGCTCCTCAAATGACTATTTTGAACATTTAATGTAAGCTTGACATGGATCCTTAGGCCCTTGGAAGGTATATATTGTAACCTTTCTTGTTAGAAATGCAGCAGGAAAAGAAGTGATTTAGGAACCTTGGTCATTTTTATTACCTTGACTGTTACATTTGTTCCTTAATTTGTTAAAACCTTTGTGTTCAGCTCACCCACTTTAAAGGAGTATCAGCCTTGGAAGTATGCCAATTCAGTGTTCCTTTGGTGAAGGGAAAAATTGCTTTTGAAAAACAGCTTCTATATCAGATTCTCAATCAGAAAATACAGAAATATATTGAAGAACCATAATTAACTTTGATTTGTGCCATCCTTTCTAAGTGAAGGTAGCAGCCTTGTAGGGTAGGAGGACAATCTGGCCGTAACCAGCGAGGTTCAGCTGATGTGGCACCCAGGTGGGTACTCTGGTCTTCCTTACTGCCCACGGGTGTACCTCTGGGTCCCTGTGCTCTGTGCAAGCAGAGGAGGCCCGTTCTTCAGTGGAGGGTGGCCCACGCCATGCTCCATGGGATGCAACTCTAGGGGACGTGATTGATGCACGTTCTTTGTTCTCCTAGGGAGCTGGGGCGTTCATACAGAATGCGGTGTGATGGTGCCCCAGCAGCTGGGCACCTCAGGGAGCTGCAGTGCCTTTTGTGAACACCATTAGAGGAAAAACTTGTCAGGTTGATTTCTATGTTTACTAGCACTTTAGACATTTTCTTCATTTTTCCTCAAGACAGCCCGGTGAGGGAAGTAGCTCTTTCCCCCCCACACACCATACCGGCAATGTATGACATGATTTTTGTTAGAAACACCATGCAGTGCTTAGGAAAACTTATGATCGAGTGGGGAGTTGAGATTACCTACATAAATAACTAGATGAAATAAAACACACACACACAAAATATTACCTTCATAAGTGAATCTAAGATTTTATTCTCTTCTCAGATAGAATAAAAGATACTGGATGAGTCTAGTATAGTCCATTACTGTATGCATGTTTTCCCCATATCAGGTCACATTTTCTTTCCTTCCTCCCTCCCTCCCTTCTCTCTCACTCACTCTCTTTCTTTCTTTTTCATATCTTCTTTGCTTTTTAAAAATAACGTTTGCTCACATTTTAAATAGGTCCAAGAGACTGGTGAAGGTTCTACAGTGAGTGGAATTGGGTAAGCACAGACCTCATGTGTAACCAGGGAGGGGTAGAAGGACACTTTTATCTATGTGATTCATGTATATGTCTTAGGTTACTAAACACTACTCACAGGCATTGACAGAGGAAGATTTGAGCCAAGATGAAATCTTAAGACAGTGCAAGCAGTGGAGATTTATTTATACCATATCTCTAGCATTCACTGAAAATCATTCTTTATTATGGTTATTTGACTTTATTATTTTCTCTATAAGACTTTATTATAACTATAAGACTTGATTATTTTCTCCCCAAATAGAAAATAAAACCTCTGTGAGAGTGGCAAACCATAGTTGTTGTTTTTTTATTATAAACCATAGCTTTTTGAAAATTCACCTTTGCATTTGTGATGTTCCTACAACAGTGCTTAATTCGTGGTAAGCATTTAATATGTTTTGAGTAAATGGATGGATTTGAGATCTCGGCACCAGCTGCCTTTGTGGTCGTAAGGGCACAGCTCAAGGTGGTGGGTCAAGGGAGTAGAAGAGAGGCAGACATGTTTGCATGCAAAAACAAAACTCAGAAGTCCTTCAAATAAAAGAAAACCTGGGTTTTGGCCTCAGAATCATCAGATGCCATTTAACATATTACTAGGCACACACTCTGTGGTTCCTACAACCTGAATGGGTCCTGCTGTGTCCATACCTCTGCCTTTTCCTACCAGGGTTACCTGGCAGAACCTGGGCCCTGCTGAGTATCCTGTGTGGGTTTGATGGCCCTTGCATCAGCAGCACCCTTGAGTGTGTGCCTGAGATCCAGTGAGGACAAATTGAGGGAGTTCCGTGAAGTCCCCTGATGTCAGAAGTCCTCCAATCAGGACTTCCCCATCTGCTTAGTATTTTATCCGCAAAGCATAACCTCTGCTCCACTGTGTTTAAGATAGGACTTTGCCTGGCGTCCCAGGCTTTGAAGGGCTGCTCTGAGCAGACCGTCCTGGTGGTGCTGGTAAACGCGCAGAGGGGCTTGTGTGAAATTATCCTTGATGCACGAGTGAGGCCTTACGTGTGAATGAAGGCATGTGCCTCCCTAAGGCAAGTCCTGAAAGGAAACTTCATTGGGATATTGGAAGTATATAAATAATGGACATGTTTTAACGTGAAGCATATTCACTATTCACTACGCTAGGTATTCGCACAAAGGTATGGTGTTTTTAACAACTAAAATTGCATTCTAAAGAAGACACAGAGAACCATACACAGACAAGTAGAAAACGAAAGAAGCTACACTTGCCTACCCCTTTCTCAAGGCTCTGTTACCGAATAGAATGGTAGTTGTTCTAGACACTAGGGTAGTGGCAAGACCTGAGATGTAGTCATCTGGGTTTAGATTTTAGCCCCAGGTCTGTCTGTCACTAATCTGGGTATTTCAGTAAGCCATAAACCTCCCTAAAATTCACCTTTCCTTTTTTTTTTTTTCCCTTAAATGATGCTCCCATGTAAATTCACCTTTCTTAACCTGTAATTCAGGGATAACATTTGCCCTAAAATTGGGGTTCTCATTAGATGTGTGAGAATCCAAAGAGATACCACCATTCAAGGAAGCTCTTTGTACACACTGGCTGATGTCCGACAGGCAGCAGGGAGGGAGCTGAGTGCCCAGGATGCTTAGTGGAGTCTCCTTCCTCTCCTCTAGGTAACATCGTTTTATTTTTGAGGATGGCAGTTTTTAGTTGCAAAGTCATATGACGTGGAGCAGGCTGAGCCCCTTACTCATGGGGAAGCTGGACCTGCCACGTGTCCACCCAGGTGGCTGCAAGGCCTCTCCTGGTTTTCTGGCTAGCCAGCCCCGTCCTCACTTCTGCAGTGATACTTAAGTGATTAGAGGGACTTCCCTGCTGGCGCAGCGGTTAAGAATCCGCCTGCCAGTTCCGGGGACACGGGTTTGAGCCCTGGTCCGGGAAGATCCCACATGCCGCGGAGCAACGAAGCCCGTGCGCCACAACTACTGAGCCTGTGCTCTAGAGCCCACGAGCCACAACTACTGAGCCCATGTGCCACAACTACTGAAGGCTGTGTGCTAGAGCCCGTGCTCCACAACAAGAGAAGCCACCGCAACGAGAAGCCCGCGCACTGTGACGAAGAGTAGCCCCGGCTCGCTGCAACTAGAGAAAGCCCGCACGCAGCAACGAAGACCCAACGCAGCCAAAAATAGATAAATTTATTAAAAAAAATAAAAGAAACCAGCTTCTCTGTAATACCAAACACCCCCCGCCCCCCAGTTGATGAGTCTGGTCATTAAGGGTTTTGAACATTTAACTTATTTAGTTATAATTTACTGCATTTGACCAAGCTGTTATGTAATACATAATTTGGGGGGTTTTCAAGGTAGCAGAATGAAATTTTTATGACTATCAAAGGTCTACTGACATTTATAAATGTACATATATGACACTTTAGGAAACAGGACACTATGCAGTGACAGAGCTACCTGATGTCTCACCAGTTGCTAAGACACTGTCTCATTCGGAGCCCCAAGTGATTCCATTTAAAAGTCCCGACTGCCCATTCATTCAGACATTCAGGTTAGGCCAGACGTTATGTAAGGGTGTTGGAGAAGCAAAGATGACTAGCACAGTATGAGGTTCTTGAGTCTGGTGGGCGATGCGGCAAGGTTTCTGAGTAATTTCCGCAGAACTGCGTGTGTGCCGTGTGCTGCAGGAGGTGGGAGTGAGCAGCCCCGCAGCCAGGCGCAGGGGCTGCTACGTTAGGGAGTCAGAAGTAGCCCGCGTGCTGGAGGGTCAGAGACGGGCAGGAGAGGAGTCCAGAGAAGTCAGTACCGCGGGTCACCAAAGGTCAGGTCATGCTGAGGAGTCTGGACTTTATTCTCATGGCAGTGGTGGTGGGGGTCCTTGAAAGAATTCAAGCTGAGGCATGACGCTATTGATAAGAGTTTCAGAAAGATGACTGGCAGCTGTGCAGAGGGCTGGTTGAGGGAAGGCAGACATCCCCGTCAGGGAGGGTGCCACACTGAGGTTCACACAAGAGCCCCCTAAATCGGTGCGTTGTTATGGGGATGTACAGCAAGGAAAGTCCTTGACGGCACAGGGTGATGCTGTTGAGGGAAGAGAGAGAGACAGTTAAAGATGGAAACCTGGGCACCGGGCAGGGACTAGTGAAGAGGAGCTGTCAGAGAGAGGCAGAGAGATGTCTGTTTCTCTGCCCATATTAGGTTCCGTCCTTGTAATGTTTTAGTTTCTCGGGAGTTGTTTTTTATTAAGTCCCTCCAGAAACCTAAGTGGACATCTTTCTCTGGACCCTTGTCCCATGCCCTGTTTGTTTTCTTGATTATTAGTGCATTAAACGTTGAGAATCCTCAGGAAACCGCTTCCCTGGAAATGGACTTGTCTGACCTTCATGGAACACTGTGGGTCTGATCTCTGCAGTGAGATGCGGGGAACGCCCTGTGTGGATTTCAGTTTCCAGCCTAGCTTGGAACTGAATCCTCTCAAAAGCTAGTCATCTGCTCTGAAACAAATGCATCTGCCAGATATTTGGAAAGGTTCCATTACTGCTGTGCTCAGTAAGTTGCAGCTAAGTTCCCAGCCTTGTCTAAAGTGAGGTTTAATACTGCGCAGGATACAAAACATTTAATGTACGGACATGCATCCAAGGGGGTACCTCCAGCAGATTCAGAGGGACCTAGAGACAGAGGGAGGAGGTGTTGAGAGCCGTCTCTCTAGCAGGGAGCAGTTGAAAATCCACTTGGCGCAGTTGAGCACAATAAAAATTCAACCCAGGGCTTACTCTTTAGCTAGGGAGATGGGCCATGCCCGCCTGAGAGCTGAGTCTTACCCAGACCACCTGGGCTTTGATTTCTGCCACATCCACTTGCCTCCCTTCACTGCGCCTTGGCCCCTCCTACCCTCACTCCCCAGGCCTCAAGGCCCATCTTAGAGGTAAGATGGCAGGAGCATAGGAATCCCTTCTCTCTCTCTGTTCTGCAGCCATACCTACTGACCGATTACTGAGGAGAACCCTCTTCACCTCTTCTGTGTCTCAGGTGGTGCACTTTGGCCTCGCCTTCCTTCGGAGTTGTTCTACTTAGGACACCCGAGGAGCGGCCACCTCTGAGCTCGCACTCCCTCCTGGGCTGCCCGTGATGTTTGTTTTCTGTCTGAGGGTGGACACTCCCTGCCCTGCGCTCCTTAGGACAGGAGAGGTGGGGAGAGTCCTTGTAGATCCACACAGCTGGCTCAGGTTACAGCCCACCCACTTCTCTGGGATTTTGTCTCCAGCTCATTGTTCCTGTGTCCCAGGGGAAGGGTGGGCCTTTTGTTTCAATGTCTGAATTGTAAGTCCTATAAAATATGACATATTAGACACCCAGTAGATATGCATACTTCCCACCAGGAATTAAGAGGGTTGTTTTGTTATAGTTTAATGCCCATTGTAAAGTGATTAATAAAAAAAATCTGGTGCCTTATGAGTTGAGAGGATTAGAAAAATAAAGAAATGATGACACAAAAGAACATCTTCGTTAATACTAACGCCTGTATTTAAGTCTACAGAGTGAATCTTCCCTCCTTTTAATCCAATTTCTTTCATAAAAACACATTAAAACAATTCCTTTCATTAAAAAAGTAAGTGGGGTAATATGACTATAAATCAAAAAAGATACAGCGTATTCATCTTTTTTCTGGATGTCTTTTAAGTTTTTAGTTTCTCACAAAGCAATTCGTAGCACTCATAATAAACCACTTGTGAGAGAGAGACTTAGAATTCCATGGAACTATGGAGTTTTTAAACCACAAAGAAAACCTAGAGATCCTAGAAAATTCTGGATTTGGAAAGTTAAAACTTTCCTCCAAGATTACACAGCTAATTAGAGGCAGAGCTCAGATGAGAACTCAGGTTTCCTGGCTCTCAAGTCCAACCTCTTTCCAAGATCACTTCTCAAATTCTTCCATAGGAAGTTTAATTAAATTATGTGCTTCACATTGCTTGTGGTTTGAAACATGAGCTTCTTGGTTTCCCAGCCTCAGTGGGGTTAAGGTAGCGTGTTAGCCAGCACCCTACCGAGGAAAGACAGAGCCCTGGCCAGGTTGGGGGCAGGAAGTTCATTAGTAAGAGGGATTCCAAGTTAAAGCTAAAGAAACAGGGCCACAGCAGGCCATCAGGGAAGAGCAGTGAGTGGTGAAGAAGAGGGGCAGGAAATGCCCGGAAGCCCCTGGGGTTGTGCCCAGGTGAGGAAACGTGGTACCTCTCTATGTTCCCTTGAGGGACCCTGCTTCCCTGGGCTGAGCATCCCGCATTCCTGATTACGGCTCATAGCCGTTAAAGTGACCCCAGTTTTGGGAGGGAATCATTTCAACCAAGAGGAAAAAAAAAGTTTTTAAAATAAAAAAGGCTCTATTTGAAATTTGTCCTCCTAACTAGACTTGGAGATAGTCGTAAATTGTACCCTTTATATTCGGATCGGGGGCACCTCTGCATTTCATCAGTTCATTCCATTAAAAAAAAAAAGTCCCATAAAGATTGGCCTAGGCTCTCAGGTGTCCATGCATCATTATATAAGTCCTTTAGAAGAGGACTTCACCTTCTTCTCCTCCTTTTGTAGTCCTAAGTTACCTTTTCAATTAGTCCTAAAATTTTGTGGAAGGCCTCATAAGACTCACGCCCATACTTGGCCAAGGTAATTAAGGATTTCTGTGCATCAAGCACTGCCAGTGTTTAACCTAAGAAACAATATTGGCTGAAAATAATTGAATCTGTTATAGTTGCTAGAAGAAGGCTTTTATTTATTTATTTATTTTGCTTTTTTTTTTTTTGCGGTACGCGGGCCTCTCACTGCCGTGGCCTCTCCCATTGCGGAGCACAGGCTCCAGACGTGCAGGCTCAGCGGCCATGGCTCACGGACCCAGCCGCTCCGCGGCATGTGGAATCTTCCCGGACCGGGGCACGAACCCGTGTCCCCTGCATCGGCAGGCGGACTCTCAACCACTGCGCCACCAGGGAAGCCCGGCTTTAAATTGTATTTTGTACTGTGAGATTTATATCCCAAAGGATGTTTGAGATGCTAGCTGTGTTTAGATTTAATTTTCAGATCTTATCACACTTCATAGTGTGCACTGTTTTTTTCCCCCTACCTCTTGCAGATGTACAGCTTTTTTAGTAGAATGGAAATAATTTATTTCCAAACAAAGGGATGGGACTGATGTTCTTTGAATGTCTGCCTTGATGACAATTTATACAAGGTGGACACAGACCCATCTTTTAGCAGGAATATGATTTTAGTTAATAGGAAAGTAGGAAAGAATACCACAACCATGAAAAAGAAAATTAAGCTCATATTTGAGAAGAGTTTTAGTGTTCATTGAGTATAAATCTGCAGGTACTGATTTGGACTCTGTTATAAGCCAGATAAATAAAACTACAGAAATTTAATGTGAATCGATTTGACATACAGTAGACTATTACCTGAATGTGACTTTTAATACATAAAATATATGGAGAAGTTAAACCAGAATACCATTTAATAATGTGCATTGAGAACTAGAGTTAATAAGCAGATCAGAATACATTCATTGGCTGTGTGTTCTCTGATTAGGAGAGTCGAAATGGGAATTATGATAAACAAGTGGGTTAGTGAGACTAAACTTAAAGCAGAGGGAACAAAAGGAAAGACCTTGGCAACTGGTGACATCAAACAGTGACTCCTCATTGGAGCCAAGTCCAGGAGTCCCCCAGTGGGTCACAGCCTGATGGATCCCAGCCTTTCCTATTAAATGGTGACAAAGACATTGACAAAATTGCTTTGGTCATACAAGCCCTGTTCTTTCTGTTGGCTCATTCTTTCCCTAGTTAAAACCATTGACTAGGCTGTAGGTTGGTGTGGTTTTAGAGATGTTTAATTCAAGCTAATTAGAGTTTTAGGCAGTTTTTTCTTTGGCGTATATTTTTTTAATTCTAGGACTTAATGGGTTTGCTTTTTATGTGTATGCAAAAAGCTAATCTCATCTATTATGACTTGATTTTGTTATTTTAACTTTCTAAGGGTAGGCTTATCTTCACATTTCTCTTCCTTTTTGTGCTAAACACAACTTGTACTCATCCTGTACAGTGTAGCGTAAGCATCTTTGCCTCAGTGCGCGTCTTCATCTTCTTGATGTCCGCTTCTCCTCCCTGTCGGATTTAGACTCCCCTCTTAGACTCTTTCCTCTCGTACCAGCGTGTGCTTCTGTGTTCTTTCTTAACACCCTTCTGGTATTGGTGGGTGGTAATAAATACATGGATGATTGGTTTAATTATGCCCAGTGCTCTCTTATCTGTTAAAAGTCGTCCATCTTTAATGAGTAAAGTTGCTTTCTTTTTAAATTGAAAACGTAATGCACTTTGATCCACAATAATAAAAAGGTTTCATTTCCTATTATTTTTCTTACCTTAAAGGGGTGTTTGGAAAAGTGTCACATAATTAAAGTTTCTTGAGTTGGTAATTCCACTAGGAAAATTCTGTAATAAATTTTATTTTTTCCTAATGTTCTGATGGGGAATGAGCTGGAAATGACCCTAACAGTCCTATTTCTTGACCTGAGCCATTTCATGAACATTTTTAAAGTATGATAATTAGTTTCAAAAAATCGTGATAGACCCAAATAAATCAAGATAAGGACGCAGTAAGTGGGGGTATAGAATGTGTCCTTCTTTGAAGTGCACATGATTTCTTAATTTCCCTTTACTGGTATACCTGATTCTTAACAGTTTTGACAATCGATGTCTTACTTTGAAGCTTTTTGAATAGATTATGCCTCCAGTGCCTACTGTCATTCATCTCTATGGCATTTCATGGAACCAGGTGTGTAAGAAGGGTCACCATTTGTGACTTTCACAAAGAAGCCAAGAGCCAGGGTGTTGAAAGCCCTCTTGGAGGAGGCTGAATGAATCAATAATTCACCTGTGAAGGACTTTGGTAGAGAACAGAGTTCCTTCCTTCTCTTCCTGTAGAATAAGGAAGCCTTATTAAAAGTAGGATTTAAGATTGCTTTCAAAGATGGTCACAGTGCAAGCAAAGAGTAAAGACAGGTGAAGCAGACACAACAGGGAGACAATACGGGCAGGAAATAAGATTATTAAAAAATGTATGCCCTGGAGTTCTTCCCCTGTGCTGGCAGAGGAGGGACCACAGATCTGACCCAAAGTTTCCTCCAATCTTAGGAAGAAGAAAAACAGATGGGACAGATGCTGGGAGATTCCAGCTTAGTAATTAGCCTCAGGAACCAATGGGGTAGATTCTGTCAACAAGCTGGTTTCTTGTGTGCTGTTTTTATAACTATGATCTGTTAATAGTATCCAAGGATTACAGTCCATGGGAGAAAAAATCTAGAACATTCCTTCCTGAAGCCCAAGGCCTAGTTAACTCGAATTGACATTACAGTCCCTACACTACAGTGTTAATTAGGGTAGATGTGTTGCTGCCTAAAGTCATGAGAGATTTTATTATTTAGAATAAGCATGTAAGCCTCATGAAACAGGAGCAGTTCTCAGTTACAGGAGGGAAGGTAGTGTTCACAGTCACAGATTCAGTCAACAAATATTAAGGACCTGCTACGGGTCCCACTGGGGATGTGGCAGTGAATAAGAACAGTTGTAAAAGGCAGTTAAGAGATGGATGTATAACAGTGTGAATGTACTTAATGCCCTTGAACTGTACACTTAAAAATGGTTCAAATGGTGAATGTTATGTCTGTTTTACCACAGTTTTTAAACTGCCGCAATCCAGGCAAGTAAAAGGCAACTTCGTGGGGCTAGATCAAGCACATGGGGTGGGGGAGTGTTAGGGTCTCTGAAAGGGGCCTCCTTCCTGCCTGGAGGGGTCCTTGGGCCCGTGATCCAGAAGGACTTGGGAGCCACTGCCCCCACCTTTTGAAGTTTAAGGAGCCAGCTGGAGTCTGGGGTCCACGGGGTGCGACTGCAGAGGAAGGGGAAGGGCCCCACTGCCCTGGGAGGCTGGCGCCTTAACGTCTTCACTTAACCGAGTCGTGTCCTGGTGCTTCCTTCACAGACGGCCATCCTGAGACGACAGGGGCGGTACGTATGCTCCACCATCCCTGCCAACGCACAGCAGGAAGCTCAGAGCTTATTTGTTACAGAGGTAATGTATTTCTTCTATGCCTCCTCCCCTTGTAAAAATTTCAGTGATATTTTCAAGAAAGTGTCAAAGAGGTAATTACATTTTTATGATGGAAGTTAGAATAGAAAAATAATAAGTTTTCAGAGTCTGAAACTTGGACAGAAATGTCAACGGGGTCAATTTGATGACAAAACATGAATTCTACAAAACTTATCTCATAGCCTTAGAATAGGAGTAACTTGTGAATGAATGAACTCACTGGATACCTAGCAGACTTTGATATTGTTTTTTTGTGTGTTTTTTTTTGCTGGGTTTTCTTTTTTTTTTACATCTTTATTGGAGTATAATTGCTTTACAATGGTGTTATATTGTTTTTAATGGAGACTCAGCACATGCATTTATGTATTCATTGACTTCATTTATATGTTTATACTTGTAATTTATTATCAAGATTAGTTCAGTATTCATGAAGTACCAGGTAACAGTGAGCAGAGCCTAACTATCCCTGATCAATATATGATTATTATTACTTTTGTTTGAACATACAGAAAACGACTCTTTCGTTAAGGAGGAAAGAAAAATTATTGCTTTGAGATTGCTTGCTTGTTCTGTCTTGAGGTGTTTGTTTCTTCCTACAGGTGCCTTTAGATAGGGTGAACGAGTTAGGTGTTTTAATTTTGTTTCTTGAAGTGCTCCTTCATTTAAAAAATATGTATTTTTATCCCCATTTTTCTAGTTGATATTTGGGAGCTAAATATGCCCATCAGTAAAGGAAGGTATGCTGTTCTACAGGAAGCTATGCTGTTCTAAGCGAAGGCCCATTACAATAACAACATTTAGTTTCACTGAGATTTTTGAAAACTTAAATGTATAGTTAAAAATTTTGAAGTATGTTGTTCTCTTATCATTCTGAAAAGGTAACTTCTTGTCTTACCTCCTTTACCACTCTATTCGTAATATTAATGCAAGACAAACACAGCCAAATATGTTTACGGAGTCTCAAATGTTTATTTTAAAGCAGGACATTAGGCGAACTGTCCTGCAGCCTGTTTTTGTAAAGAAAGGTACACTGCGGCACAGCTGCACCCATTTGCTCGCTCACATATGCCTGGGACTACTTCACATTACAGCTCAGACACCAATGGCTGCAATGGACACAGTGTGTCCCTCAAAGCTGAAAATAACTTGCTATCTGGCCTTTTGCAGAAAAAAATTTGTTGATCCTTGTTTTAAAGCATATAGTAAAATTGTTAATTACTAATTCAGTTCTCCCAGTTTCTTAAAAAAAATACTATGTTTGAGGGACAGCTCTCCATTAAGTTCTCCCATCGCTGCAGGTTGGGCAATAGCGACTTCACCCTGTGGGGCAGGAGCCAGCATAGCTACACCCTCTTGGGCCTCTTCCACCAGGGTGGAGTGCAATAGCGCTTCCGCCCCGTACTCTTGTCCACAGGAGGATGACCTAATGGCTTTAAACAAAACAAAAAAAAAAACTTCAAAAACCTTCCAGTATAACTTCAAAATATTATTGAATTTCACAAGTTTGAAAGGTCAGTCATGAAATCAGCCCAGTCAGAGCCCTGTCTCTTTAGAGATGCAGTTCTCTGAGTACTGATTTCTGATTGAACCCCTTGTCTCCTAGACTTTCTACACCTCCAGAGGGGTGCGGGCTGCTTGCCTTGTTCTGTGCACCTGCCTTGGAATTTTGCCTGTGCCTGCCTTGTGGGCGGTCAACAATGGCTTATTAAATGAGTGAAGCTAGTTACTTAACCTGGTTAACTGTGTTTTTTGCAGTTCCTTATAATTTAAAATATCTAAACATTGTAATTATATTTCTTACCCATTTTCCCTAAGATATTAAAAATCTGGGCACTCAGGTGTTCTGTTCATAAATGCACTGATTATGTACAAGTGTATACTTATTTATTTATTTTTAATTGGACAGGTACATTTTATACTTCGGAATAGGTTTAATATCCTACAAGAGACTTTGGTGGTATGAAAGTTGAAGTTGAAGGGCTTGGTGAAAAACCAGAACAAAGATAATAGAGCATGTCCACAAGACTGTGTCATACATAGTCTGACCTGACTTAGCTATGCTAATGGACCCAGGGATAGGATGGGAAAACCCAAACCTACAGATAATTCTGAAGTCATACTGGTTTTGGAATGTGATTTTGAGTGTGGATGTCTGATGTTCTAAATGTGAAAATGCTTTGAAATTAAAAAAAAAAAGCATTTATAAGAATAAAATGGTATTTAAAAACATTTGTAACTACCTAGCAAAGAAATTGAAAAGTTGTTCAGCTCCCACATCTGACTTTGTTTTTAACCCTTCTCTGCTCTTTATTCCACCTCAGAATGATAATATAAAAAACTTACTCTACCTTCTGTTCGCAACCTTGCCAATAGAGTGCTTAGGTAGAGCCTGGCACAAGAAGCATTAGCTGTAGTTACTTTCATGACCTTGGGGTTTTGCTTCAGAAAGCCTTCGGGCATGAAGTATGAAATAGATAAAAAGGTTCACAGTATAAACAACAAAGTGAAGTAAACAGAATAGAGACTTTGTTCATGATGTTTCAGCCAGAGTCAAGTCAACTAGGTACGACTAATACATTTAACTACCTATGTTTTCACTTTATTCATTCATTTTTTGCCACACTGACATCTATATATGTGTAGTCTAGAGCTGTCCATATGGAAAAGCAAGTTCGCTGATGGAAACTAAATCAAATGCTTCACCTGTTGATTTTGACTCATTCATATTTGAAGATCTGGTGGAGGAGACCTTATAGTCTTAAGACTCTACACACTACTCAGTGGATCCTCCTGGACAGATGAATGAAAGACACCGTGCTGGTTGGTCGAGCTTGTCAGATAGCGAGGTAGTTTAATGCAGTCCGTGGAGGTTGGTGTCACTGTGGAATCTGGGCAATGGACTGCTCCATACTTTGTACATTTGTACACATGCACGCACACATGTACACGTGAAGAGGTCATGGTGCCACTGTGAATTGGAATCTAAATCTTTCTTCCTAATTACCGCACACTGTCCCTTATAAATAAAATGAAAATCCGAGGGCAAATGTATGTAATATTGACTATTGAGCAGGTTTTAATATTAGTAAATACTATGGAAGTATCTTTAGGTTCACACTTTCCATTTACTTTCATGTTCTTCTAGAAGCCCACATGACTTCTTAGGAGCCAAGTGGTTTTAAGTCAGAAACAGCACATTGTTATGTAAATGCAGCAAGAGGAGGTGAGGTTTGTCTCCTTGTAACATCTGCTCATCATCTGATCATGAATGACGATGACCTAAGTGACCCCTCTCCCAAGTGTAACGTTTCAGTGGTTCTTAAGCTTCATAGGAACCTCTAATGGTGGCATTTCAGGCATGAGAGGGTTGAGGGGAAAGAATATTTTTGATATTGGTGTGGGTGTGCATTCATAAACTTTCCCAAATGTTCTCCAAAAGTCATCACATGTCTTTTTTCTTTTTCTCTTATGCTTTTTTTTTTTATGCTCTCCCCCCACCCCCCCAAATAGTGCATCAAAACCTATAACTCTGACTGGCATCTTGTGAACTACAAATATGAAGATTACTCAGGAGAGTTTCGACAGCTTCCAAAGTGAGTAAATGATCAGACCACACAAGATGGGGTTATACACACAGGGAAAGTTCTTTGTACTTGAAATGCCTAGGGAGATGTGTAACCTCACATGCAATCAGAGTGATTAGAGAAAATATTTCTAGATGGTTTGTGTGTATATGGGTTAGCTATTGTTTACAGGGTATTTGTTAATAGTACTCAAACCTAGTACTCTGGGAATTGGTAGGTGGTAAGAAACACATGGATGGTTTAATTATGTTCAGTGATTCTGCTCAGGGTACCACTGATGAAACAAAAACAAGTGAGATTTTTTTCAGTGAGAAACAGAAAACAAAATGTAAGCGTATTGAAATATGCTGAGGTGTGTTTTATCTTAAAAATAATATTTTGAAAAGACATGAAAAGCATTTTATATTGAACAAATTTTATATTTAAAAAATGTACATCAGAGAACAAGCATTTTCCCAAATTTCTTTACCTCCTTTAAAGTATTAACTCATTCTAAAATATACCAAAAGCAAGTGTGTTTAGATTGATGAGCAGTAGTTAAAGTAAACCAGGTGTAGATAGGTCTTGCCTTGAGAGGGTATCTGTTATAAAATGGTACATCCTGAAATAACACAGTTGGCAGATTTTAGTTTATTATGAAAATTGAAAGCACATAATGATGGATTGTGTTTCAAAAGTAACCGTTGCCAATGAAAATTTTAATTAAGACCCTGTTAATAAATTTTTCTTAGGGTTTGTTCCATCTATGAGTTTGAACTGTTTATACTATTCTCAGTGGACCTAGCTGTTTGTTTTTTCTGTTTGTGTGGTTCAGCCACTCCTTAAGAGCGTCCAGCCAACTTCCCAATTGCCTCTTTTTAAACCTCAGCTGAGAACACTCCCTTCCAGCATTGTCCAGATGGGTACGCTCCTTACTTCTCTATGTACCCAGTACTTATCTGGGGACTTAATTCTTCCTGTTTGGTCAGTAAAGCTATCTTCACTGATACCTTTGTTCATGCTCTTCTCATGACTGAAAGAGAACCGACCGGGGATTCAGTGTATTTTATACGATACACTTTTACTGCTGGTGGATTTTACCTCTTGGCGTTAATAAGAATTTCAGTTGTGTGATGAGAAGGAGACGAAGGTTGTAACAGTGATTAAGAACATAGACTCTGTAGTCGGCCTGCATCATCTACTTACTCTGCCCTCTGTAAGCCTTAGTGTCCTCATCTGTTAAGTGGTCTTAGCACCAGTCCCCACCATCTAAAGGACTAAAGGAGGTAACACATGTGAAGTACAGCACTGTGCCTAGCACATAATAACCGTTTAATGACTGATATCGTTATTGTCCTGGTTTTGTTGTTAATACCATCATCAAGACTGTGGTTTCCGATCACTTCAGATGGAGTGACCTCATTTAAACTTCGTATTAAAAGTTATTCTACCATGTGTTTATTTATTAATACACTTTCCCATTTTTAATCTACGTAACTCCCAACAAGCCATGCCGTCTTGTCTGCCTGGCTTTTGGGAGCTCTCTAACTCTTGCATCACCCACTTTGAAAAGCAACTTCATCTGTTGTTTTTATTCTTTAGCCAAGTGGGCCAGCTTTGGATTTGTTAAATGCTGGTTCCTTTGATGGGGGAAGAAATGCAGCATCTCTTCATAGATTAGGTAATTATAAAACGAGATTCTTTCTTCTTTTTAAAGCAAAGTGGCCAAGTTGGATAAACTTCCAGTTCATGTCTATGAAGTTGATGAGGAGGTGGACAAAGATGAGGTAGGATGCTTGCTGGCGGATCGAAGGATTGATTTAGTTCACAGATTTAGAAGATTCATTGGAAAATTACCAACATTTAGCCAAAACAGGAATTGGAATGTTCCTTGAAACCGGGGAGGAATTTTTTAAAAATGTATTGTTTGATTGATTGAAATAAGGTCTCTGTTTCAACTTGACTGCTTAGCACTGCCTGTTCCTCTGGTCCTTGTTTATTTGTTCTGAGATCATTTTCAAAGTCCTGGACAAGATTTGGCTACATTGTTAAAAGATCAAGATTACTTAGATCCTAAGTTGAGGTTGTTTTTCAGCAGGCTATTTGAAACAAACTGGCAGCCAGTAGATTTTAAATGGCTGTTTCTTCAGTGAGGGCTCTGAGTAAAGTAGATAGTACCCAGAACCTCTGAATTTAACAAGCCCACTCCCCCTACTATTGGGGGAATGGTTATGGCCAGAGAAGTGTATAAAGAGAGCCGGGCATTAAGGTGACCGTGTCCACTGAGCAAGGAAAACCTAATAAAAAGTTAGTGCTGCCCATCTCCGCATTACTTACTCTTCCCTACTCAGTATTAGATGCCTAATTGTGAGTGTTAACAATGTCCATGGTAGCAAATTATTTTAGAAACCACTTTAAAAATATTCTGGGAAGAGTGAGTGGTCATTCAAAATGAAAAATAAGATATTAAAAACTTGGTGCTGATTAATGGTAAGAGGAGGACTGATTGAAATAATGCACATAAGAGCGCACACCAAACTGTAAAATCCTAGACAGGTAAGTTACTTCTATTATCACTAATAATAACAACAGTAAAACCACCAATATTAAAATTGAGGTGGGCTTCCCTGGTGGCGCAGTGGTTGAGAGTCCGCCTGCCGATGCAGGGGACACGGGTTCGTGCCCCGGTCCAGGAAGATCCCACATGCCACGGAGCGGCTGGGCCCGTGAGCCATGGCCGCTGAGGCTGTGTGTCCAGAGCCTGTGCTCCGCAACAGGAGAGGCCACAGCAGTGAGAGGCCCGCGTACCGCAAAAAAAAAAAAAAAAAAAAAAAAAAAAAAATTGAGGTGGTCTCAGACAAAGCATAAGACAGGTCTTTCTGCAGTTGTCTACTTGATTACAAAAATAAACATCATAATTAGACTAGTCCTCAGGAGGTGTGAGCTGGGTGACTTGACAGTGTAGTCCTCTCTTCCTAAGGCTCCTACTCAGGTGTGTATTGGACACAGTCTTAGGGGGCAGAGTCACAAGGCAGAGATCTTAGAGAGTAAGGAAGGGGCGGGGGTCAGGATGTGGTGGAAGGTTTGCCACATTGTGTATTTGTGTGTGTGTATATTTCATCTGTCTGTCTGCTTATTATATGTGCAAATATAAGCCTGACTTATTTATAGCAGCAGCTGGCAGCCCCATGCCCTTAAACCCAGATCTCAGTGTTTGGGTCAGAACTTGAGGAAACATGTTTCTTTACTTTTCTAGCTGTCGCCCTTCACTTTTCTCTCTCCTCCTTTCCTCTCTCCCTGTTGTGGTCTTGCCTCTCTCTTTCCCTCATTTCTGTTGCCCCAGCATTTTATCTCTGCTTTCTTTATTGCCTGCCTCATATTTCCTTCCTTTCTTATTCACCTTTCCCTGAACTAAGCATCTGGGAAGTTTTCCAGGAATTTGCTTTTGTCCTCCAACTATATGGGAGTGTAATGTGAAAACATTTTTCATCAAACCGGGCGAGACCTTACAACTTGAGTGGTTAAGTATGGTATGTACTTTTTGTGGCTCATTAAACACTTAAAATACTTGGGGGGGAAAAAAAACTTGGACTAGAACAAGCTTTGCTTTTTAATGGACTAGCGTTTGCTTTTTAATGGACTAGGCTTGTTCCACCTCTTTTATTGATAAGTGGACACAGTAGGTGTTAGTGCCAGACAGTTACTCCAGTAAAGGGGCGAGGGGCAACCTGGTATGAATTGAATGGATTTCCCATCAGTAATAACGGGAGATTGATTGCGATGTTGCCCTTGTCTCCTAGGATGCTGCTTCCCTCGGCTCTCAGAAGGGTGGGATCACCAAGCACGGTTGGCTGTACAAAGGCAACATGAACAGTGCAATAAGCGTGACCATGAGGGTAAGGAGGCCCATCACCCTGCTTTCCCCTTATTAAGCCCTTTTTTTCCTGTGGGTCTTGGAAATGATGCTCAAGATGAATGGGCATGCTGTTTTTTCTGACAAAAGTGACATTGTCTGGTGAGTGGGATGCCTCCCTGGTGATCGGTGATCGACCCCCACTGGTACAGCCCCATTTCCACCCGCTCCCCTTGTCACCCTCCAACCACCAGCGTGATGAGATCATCGTAAGGCTGGTGTGAAGGTGCAGTCGCCTTACAGCCTTTCTTCTCCGTACTGACTACAAAAGGGATACTTGGTACCTCGTAGAACATCACCGAGGGGCTACACCTAAGCACTTTCATGGAGGTCTTCCTGCAGTAAAGTCAAGAAAAGCAAAAATCAAGGACTAAAGGGAAAATGGTTAAATTGGAAGGGGGTTGTCAAGGGAAAAGTAAAACTAGTGTAAAAACTATTCAGGAGAGAAGTAGGACCAATGAAAGGCCAGAATTAATAATAAAGAGAAACAATGGAAGTGAGGTAGGATGAGCAGGGGATAAAAGTTAAATCAGGGGAAATGCTGATTGTTGGAATCCTGAGGCTGGAAAATCGTCCAGTTCCGTGAGGCAGAGAGCAGTTCCTACTCCGTGTGAGCAAGACACCCTGGGGATTTGAGAAAGTTTCCATCCTTCTGAACTCCATCCCAAATTAGAATTCCCTGCACCGCTTCTGGGTGGTTATGTAAAAATCCCTGATTCTGTGGGTGAGAAAGATGACCCAGGAATGCTTAGTGAACCAACTCCACAGAATTTAAATTCAGTAAAAGTATTAGATGTGATGGAGAGTCTTAACTCACCCAGTTACCTGGGGCGCTGGCCAGAATTAGATTTGTTTTGGAGAGAACTGAAATGGTTTTTTCATAGGGTGTACTTGTGAGTTATTGAGAGAGATTGTGGCTGTTTTCATCTTGAAACCATAATTATGTGTGTATTTTTCTCTCAGTCGTTTAAAAGACGATTTTTCCACTTGATTCAACTTGGTGATGGGTCCTACAATTTGAATTTTTATAAAGATGAAAAGATCTCCAAGGAACCAAAAGGATCAATATTTCTGGATTCCTGTATGGGTGTGGTTCAGGTAAATATGAAGCGAGTTTTATCGTTGAGTTTTCTCATTTGTAAAAGTACCATCTATGAATTAGCAGATTTAAGCAAACACTTCAAAAAATGGCAATATTCGTGGTAGAAGTGTAATAGCAGACTTAAAAATGAGTTAAAGGCTTGTTTTTCATCATTTTAGAAGATAGTGGGTACAACACACACGCAGAATTATGTCGTAGGAGGCCCGAGTGCTCTGCATATGAGTTTTTATGTTTAAAACCTGGCTCAGCTACTTTTAAAATTTAAATTTATTTATTTGTTTGTTTATTTATTTTCGGCTGCATGGGGTCTTCATTGCTGCACATGGGCTTTCTCTAGTTGCGGTGAGCGGGGGCTGCTCTTTGTTGTGGTACACGGGCTTCTCATTGCAGTGGCTTCTCTTGTTGTGGAGCACAGGCTCTAGGCATGCGGGCTTCAGTAGTTGTGGCACACAGGCTCAGTAGTTGTGGCTCGCGGGCTCTAGAGCACAGCCTCAGTAGTTGTGGTGCACGGGCTTCATTGCTCTGCAGCATGTGGGATCTTCCCAGACCAAGACTCGAACCTGTGTCCCCTGCATTGGCAGGCGGATTCTTAACCACTGCTCCACCAGGGAAATCCTCAGCTACTTTTTAACTGTGTGACCTTGGACTGGCTATTAACTGAAGTTTCTTCACATGCAAAATTCAGATAATGATAATATTTCCTTAATAGGGTAAGAGGATTGGATGAGTTAACTTGGAAATATTCAGAACAGTTCTTAGCATCTCTGGGATGACTTTTATCATGATAGTATCAATGGCACAGTAGTATATTGGCCAAGAGGCTGGGTTTCAGATTCAGGCTGAGTTCAGATCCCTGCTCTACCCCTTACAGCTCTATAACCTTGGAGATATTTTTCAACTTCTCTGTGCCTCAGGTTCCTCATTTGTTAAGTAGGGATAATGATAGTACTGAATATGGTTACGGAAGGGATTAATCAACACATGTAAAGAGCTTAGAATGGTGCTGGCACATGATATAAGCATTCAGCCAATATTAGGGTTGGGGTTAGGGTTTGTTATCATAGTGCTGTTACAGTTGTAGAGTTAGTCTTAAAAATTATTTTAATTATACATGATACATGAATGTATTTGTATTCTGAAATGTTAGACAGTACAGGTAGTGCAGAAGTCCCTGTTGACCCCCATGTCTCCCTTTCTCAAGGAGCTACCATTACCAGTTTGGTGTGCCTCCTTCCATGCCTTCGTAGAATTGCCTTTGAAAGCAGGTTGGCAGTTTCCCCAGTCTGTCTGTCCGTCCGTCCATCCACTCATCCACTCCCCTCCAGTTTTCCAGGAATATCTAAGCAGCAATTTACAAGGATGCATAAAACACAGGCTAATATAAATTTAAAGTGGTGTGAAAGGAGTCAGGGTAGGGAAGAGATGAAGTGGGATTAAGTTAAGGAAAAAGCATGTATTTTAAAGACCTGACTAACACCCGCTATGGTGGGTGACAAACCAGGCTCTACGCTTTCTAGCTTGGAGACCCGTTCAGTTGCACAGTGTCTGTAGATACAAACAGTCCAATTAGTCAGAAGCTGCCCGAGTAATCTCAGAATGAAGCCCATTCAGGCGTTTCTCTTGGGGGCCCTCATACAGAGGGCGCTGTGTGATGAACGAACAGTCTTCTTGATGGCTCCTCACAGTAGACGCAGTCACGGTTATCAGAGAGTTCTTCCTTAAGATGACTCATTGTTTGCTGATGACATTAGCCCAAAGCTCGGTTCTCTAAGAAAGGTTGTTTTGTGGGGCCAGTGTGACTAAGGTTAGAGACATAGCTCTGGTTTGACCCTCAGGTGTACTTGCTTATGCATTCACATGTTTACTTAAAATTAAATTGCATTTTCATCCAAATAATATATTCATCTGGTTTAAATGTCAAACAGTACAGAGAGGTAGCACTAAAGGCACAGTCCTGCCAGCATCACCTCACTTCACCTACTCCCCACTCCCTGAAATGGTCATTTTCAACTTTTTCCACTGTTTTTTTTTCTTGGGATTTGCCTCCGTATTGCTAGATAAGGAGTGTTCGCTGCTCTTCATTCATCAGTTGTGGACATTATGTGATGCTAGAGAGGATCTTAGCTCCTGCAGCCCTCCTTCATGCTCTAAGCTGGATCGACTGCTTCCTCAGCCTCTGCACAGTCACCGTCCTGGAAATTCCCTTTGCTGTCCTGCCTGTTGCAGATTCCTTGTTTCCAGGATCCTATGTCGTCTTCTTTCTCGTTTTCCTTTGTTGTTTTGGAGGAACACATCCTCCAGGAGCTTCCTGGAAATCATGTGTAAGATCTTAATTTTTTGAGAGTTAGATGAAATTTACCTTAGAATTTGAAGGCGTTCCATTGTCTTCTAGATGCTTGTGTTGCTTTGGAGTCTTATGTTATTCCCTATTCTTCACAGTCTTCTCCATATCTATGGTGACCTGAAATTTAGGTTATTGTGTCTTGATTTTGATTTTTTTGGTAAGCTTTTTTGTTAAGGCATGACATAAGGAGAAAATAAACATGTAATGAATTTTTACTGAGTTTAGATCTCTATTATCCATTTGTGCTGAGAAGTCTGTTCTTGTTCTGGAGACTCTGTCCTGCATGTTCTAGCCACCTGGGTCTTCTGAACTCTGGGCAGCCTCCTCAGTTAGCAAGACTGTTGGACTCTGTTCAGGCTCACCTTCCTGGGTCCAGATATGGCCTCCAGGCAGAAAGTGATGAGGTGATGGTAGGGCTCACCTCATCTATTTCCTTTCTATCAGGGATCACAGGGCTGCCCTGATGGTTGCAAAATACCTAAAAACAGTTGTTTCATCTATTTTGCCCAGTTATTTCTAGTAGTTATGTTGGGAGAATAAGCCCAGACCTTGGTGCTTCATCGTGGTCAGCATGGAAGTTGGGGGTCCAAACTCAGCTGGCTACAGGGGCCAAGCAGATAAATTAAGTGAAAGAAGAGGCCTGGGTGTAAAGTGATAGGAAATGCTGGGGACTGTGACAAACTGGAGCACAAGTGGTCCCGTTTAAAGGGGCAGCTGATGTGCTGGGTGGCACTGCCAGCTCAACGTTGCCAGCTCATCTGGTTCAAGAAAACCAGAAATACAAAATTTTAGTTAAATCTTGGTATTTTTAGTTACTGGTGACTAATTTAAAAACAAACAACCCCACCCCCCAAACACTGTTTTTGGTCCTCTAGTGCAGGACCAAACCCTAGGTCAAGGTGATAGCACCACTTAATATTCATTGAGAATTATTTTTGCATCAACAGCTAATTGGCACATGGCACTCTCAGCTTGTAACCCAAACTCAGCTGAAAGCTGCCACTGTAGAAACCAAATTATATCAAAGTATGTTTATTCACCGCATAAAGGAGGGAGTACCAGAGCAAATTGTCAATGACAGTGAAGTAACTTCTTGTGTGGGATTCCCAAGTGGGAGTTTCATTTGTATTCTTAAGCTGAGAGACCTTTTCAGTTACATTTTAGTTGAGTTTTCTGGCATTGACTTTAAAAAAATGTTTAAAGCAAAACTAAATATATTTGGCAACTCATTTGGAAAGTAGCAGTAATTACTTTTGTTTTATAAGAGTTTTGTTGCCTATCTTCAGCAGAGTATAGATGATTTACAGTACGGAGTCCCCAGTCACTCAGTCTCTGGAATACATTTCGGAATCTAAAGTTCTGACTTCAGTGGCCATCCCTTCCTTCATATTCTTTTTGCAGGTGTGGCTGATGGTGTTTTACGTTTAACGAATTGTGTCTAAGGCTTCAATATGTTTAAATAATTTGTTTTTATCTCCACATCTGTTTGTAAGCTCACCTCCAAAAGTTGTAGCTTAAGTACTGCAGGTTTTTTTTTTAATATTGCCTTTGGACATTGTAAAAATATGCGCTGATTAATGCTATGAGTTCAAAGAAATGCCTATACTAAAATTTAAAACTAGACCTGAAAAGAATCCAGTTACGAATCTTGAGCCCTAAAAGTATTTTAGAACCTTGAAGTTGATTACACTTATTTTGCAGATAAGGAAACTGAGGCTCAGAAAGAGGAGTAATTCAGAATCAAGGCCTAATGCTCACCCTACTTTTAACTTATTTTCATAGTAATGAGTAGGTGAGGAGTGCAGGGGAGAGAACTCCTTTCATATCTGGCCTTTGACCCCTTCTCTGACTCCTTCTGTGAAGTGAGGTGTGAGGCGTTGTGCACAGTGGTCTGCATGCTCTGCTGGGAGCAGTTCTCTCCTGAGAACCATGCTGCAGAGGTCACAGAGGCGACTTTGGGAGGGCCACCCTGTCCCCGAGACATTCGCTGAGGGCCCCCTCAGGGACTGCGGCTAACCAGCTAGAATTTTAGTGGGCGAAGGCTCTGCTCGGACGCCGCACATTGGTGGGAGTTTGTGATGTCACGTCCCTCAGCCTGTAAGTACCAGGAGTCTTGTGTCATCATGTTCCTCAGAGCTGAACCTCTATCTAGTGCAGTCACCAGGGCGATTTTACCCACCAGGGGATGTTTGATAATATCTGAAGACATGTTTTGATCTTCACAACTGGGGGGCTATGCTACTGGCATCTAAGGAGTAAGGCCAGACTGCTTCTAAACAGGCTACAGTGCACAGGACGGTCCCCATAACATTTATTGGCCCCAAGCGTCAGTAGTGCCAAAGTGGAGAAACCCTGGCCTCGTGCACATTCATCCTTCGTCATTTAATGCACATGGACTGCGGTTTTTATACTTTAAGTAAGATACCCTTTCACAGGCATAAAAGCTGGAGGCATGAGGGAAGCTGGAGGAAGGTAGACATGGTGTCTAAATACCTTTTGGGCCTCATAAATGATGAGAAAGTTCCAGGTAAGGAAATCAGACATATTGATAGATAATGGTTTGCTTTTAAAATATGATACCACATACTACTTCATTAAAAAAGATAGGAGCTAGAGGAACTGAAAATTTTCAATGAAATTTCATTCATTCAGATATTTTTCAAGAGCCTATTATTTGCCAAGCGGTGTTCTAGAAATAGGGATGTAGCACTGAACAAAAGAAATCTCTGCTCTGAAGAGCTCCCATTTCATTGGATGGGACAGACAACAAATAAATATGTAAAATGTGTAATGTGTCAGATGGGAAAATAAAGCCATGAAGAAAATAATTCAGGGAAGGTGGATACAGATGGGGGTTTATTGGGAAGGGGCTTGCCTTTTTAAATAACTTGGTCCGAAATGCTGATGAGATAGTACCCATCAGCAGATAATAAAGAGAATAATTTTTAAGGCTGTTCCAGTTCTTCTGAAATGTGTCTCTTTACCCTTTTTCTGTTTCAGAACAACAAAGTCAGGCGTTTTGCTTTTGAGCTCAAGATGCAGGACAAAAGTAGTTACCTTTTGGCAGCAGACACTGAAGCGGAAATGGAAGAGTGGATCACAACTCTGAACAAGATTCTCCAGCTCAACTTTGAAGCTGCAATGCAAGAAAAGCGAAACGGAGACTCTCATGAAGGTAGGCAGGTATAGCTTTCCCCAGGTGCATGCACACTCTGCGGGTGTCTTCTATTTTGGCAGAGGGCACAGGAAGTAGCCAGATTACTGCAGAGGTACATGGAGGTGGGACAGACGTGAGCTCCTTAGAGATAACCTGTCAGCAAAGATTTTGTCCCAGTAGAATGTCCTACCCTGACATCATTTGTATAATGAGAAGAATCACAGCTTTGGAGGCAGAAAGGAACACCTGAGTTCAAGTCCCAGCAATACCATTTTTCAGCCGTGAGACCTTGGGCGAGCCACTTATGTTTTCAGAGCCTTGGATTCCTCTCTTGTAAAATGGGAATCAAAACAGAACTTGCTGGTCGATGGGAAGATTAAACAAGATAATGTATCTCAAGTACCTGGCATAGAGTCGGCACTTCAAATACTAATTATAGTTTTTATTGTTATCATTAATCATATCCTTTGGAATTTTCAAGTCAAAGTTAGGATGGGCAGAAGCCACAGATTGAATTGGTTGGGAAAATCTGGCTATGTTCTTGACAATTCATGTTTTATTTCAGGTCCTTGGACAGGTGATTCCCAACTCTGGCTGTGCCTTAGAAGTCCCTGGAGACTTTTAACAAGTACTCTTTCCTTTGTCCCACCAGAGATTCTGGTTTAGTTGGCCTGGGCTGGTGCCTGGTGGGTGTGGCCATGTGTGCTGCTGTCCATAGCTCTTGACAGTTCTGGTTAGACACTGTCCGTGCTGCTCCAGCCATCACCACTGGGCCTGGCATCAGCATTTTTTAAAAGCTCTGAGGTGTTTCTGTTGGGTATCCAGAGTTGCAAACCACTGTGTGAAAGGGCACATAAGAGAAACGGCCTTCCTCCTCCTGTTTTAAATAAAATGCTTTCAACTGTGAGTGACTTAGGTAATCTGTTTTGCTGTTTTAGATGATGAGCAAAGCAAAATAGAAGGTTCCGTTTCCGGTTTAGATAGCTACCTGCCTGAACTTGCCAAGGTAACATCATCTTAAATCTTCTGCTCTTCATAGAATGATATTGAAATGATTAACAAATACATTATAGTAAATTATTAAAATCATGGTGTAGTTACTGCTATTTTTTGACTTCAGCGTTTGGTGAGGTGAAACACATGGCTGACTTCTTAAGTCGGATTTGAGTTTGTTTTCCAGAAAGTGCCTTACAAAGTATTCTGTTTTTGTTATTCTTTGTTTTCCCCACATAATATTTAATGCCACATTAGAAGTATTGAAGAAATAACCAAGGTGCACAGGTAAATGTTTCCATAGTAACATGTTACTTAGTATGTTCACACATATGCTTCCCCTATTCAAGTTAATAGAGACAATTCCAAAAAGGATGGATAAGTAATAATCTTGTTACTGAACCAAAGAGGGTTGCCTGAGTTATATGAATTTTTCCCGGGTCAGTCTGAATGAAAAAAAAAAAAAAGTTATACCTGTTTTTTATAATCTTGAGAAACTCAAAAAGTTACTGAAAAGCACGAAGATCAAAACAACCATATTCCCACCACCCAGATTCAACACCTGTTACTGTGTTGTCTTTTCAGCTTCAACATTTTTTAAAGAAATAAAAATATCAGTTATACTTGAAATTCTTTTTTAAACATCATCTGTATTCCATTCCCTTCTTCCCCCACAACCTCAACTAGAGACAACCACTATTATGAGTTTTCTGGAAATACTTCCATTTGATTTTCATATCTTTACCAATATATCTATCATAATAATATGTGGCTATGTTTTGTACGTTTAACATATTATGTAAATGCTAACATATTATTCTGTACTTGTTTTTATTTTTAAATTAGCCTTGTTTTTGAGATCCATCCAAGTTGGTATATAGATCTAATTCATACCCTTTACTGCATTGTGTAAGCATTTTATTTTAGCAGTTCTATTATTTCCAATTTTTTCTATTACAAACAGTGCTACAATGAATATCCTTGTACTTGCCTCCTTGTGTGCATCTCTGAATAATTCTTTTTAAATGAGAGAAATATCCTTGTCTTCTTTGGCCCTCTATATTCTTACTCTGTTATTGCCTTTCTATTCTTGTGTGTGTGTGTGTGTGTGTGTGTGTGTGAATACAGTGAAATAGAGACGCTACACACCCGTGTCTTAAACACTGTAATAGAAAACATGGTTTATCTATATACCATTATAAATAGACTAGCATTCAACATTGACCTTTACTTTACGACAACATAGCTGTTCTAAAATATAAAATCTCCCTCCCTGGCTAGGACTTTAGAGCATTGTTTTTCTTTAGCACTTGACTGTTACCACAGTATCTTTTTAGCACCTGCCTATTAAAGCTAATTTTAGTGCTACCATTGTAACCTCCTTCTAGGCTGGGAAGAGTTTAGCTTGTGTGTTTGTGCTTTCATGTAATGAACTTCTATGTGTCATATTTTGCATTGAGATTCGCTTTTTTGTTATGTTTTGGGGTTCATGATTTCTCAAAGCAAAATCTCTGTTGAAACAGATAATATATGTAGTGCAATCTAGAATCTTAAAAGTTAACTTTCTACACTTACTGGGTGAACACAGTGGATACCTAGGGGAAGACTCATATTATTTGAGCTTAATGTTGATTAATTAGAAATGTTTTTTTTCTTGTGAAGACAAACAGGAGTTGTGCCTTCCTTTCTTCTCTCACTGCCTACTACTACCTGGCCTTCAGAATTCCTTGATCCTAAGACCTAAGGAGATATATATCACATATATTTATTCTTTAAAAAAAAATATATATATACATATTTATAAAACATATTTGAAGATGTTTTTCAAACTGGTGGGTAATGACCAAGTTAGCTGAAGCTGTTTTAGTTGGTAAAAAGTAATTAAATTGGTCTAATTAAATTAAATTAATTGGTTTCAATCTCCATTTCTCATTTACTTTTAAATTTTGTCTTCTTTTTTTATTGAAGTAGAACTTACATAGAGTAAAATGCTCAGGCCCTAATTGTATAGCTTGATGGATTTCACGTTTGTGCACCCACATAACCCCCAACATATAGAACATTTCCAGCACCTCAGCAGACTGTCTTGTATCCTCCGTCCCAGCTGACATTCTCGTTGTTTTGACCTCTATGACTGTAGATTAGTTTTGACTATTCTAGACCTTCCGAAAAGTGGAATCATACATATGACTCTTTGTGTCAGGCTTCTTTAGCTCAACATTATGTGACCCAGAATAAAAAAATGGATAGAATTGAATAGAGGATAGTAAAGTGCACTGCCTTTAATAATGATAGATATTATTTAAGATATATGTGTATATCATGCATATATCATATGTTGATATATATATGTAGAAAGAGAGTGAGTGTGTTTGTGTATGTGTGTGTTGGGTTGTGATGTAAATGTATTTCTTAACTGTGGATCATGGTCAGAACCTAAAAAGTGCAGCATTATAAGGGACTTAACTGTTGTTTCCCCCCCCCCCACCCCAGCTCTCAAGTGTTTTTAAACCATTTTAATTTAAGAAGGTAGAAAAAGTGCAGAAGGTAATTTTTCGAAGAGAAAAAAAAAGAAAATTAAGGTGTGCTGTTATTCACCAGCATGCTGCCATCCCACTTGTGGGGCAGGTGTCTGTTGGTGATGCCTCTTGTCCGCCTGCTTGGTGGCAGAAGTGCAGTGTGAGGGGCTCAGGCACCAGTGTGCCTGGCTCTTAGCCCCTTCATCATCCAGGGCCCCGAGTGTGAGTGGTTTTGACTATTTATAACCCCCTCCAGTGTATCTGGGGTGGGATCATTTGTACCTGTTAAGAAAGGAAGGAGGTTGATTGATACCTGGTCATCCTGATTTTAGAAGGAATGGATTCCAGAGTGTGAGATTGAATAGGGGTGGGAGGGCGTGTGGGAGGGGGAGGGAGGCTCGAGTTGCACAGCTAGGCAAGGAGGGAGAGTTTAGTCGGGGTGAGGAGGTTAAGAGGGCAGTACCAGGGAAAGGTCCATGGGGAGATCAGGCCACAGTTACATCAGATTGCAGAGAAAGGACTAGAACAGTGGGGGCAGGCAAAGGTGTAATTTAATGGCAGGCTCCACTCAGGTCAATTCCTCTTTCTGCTTCATTCATCCTGTTGCCCCGGCTTTTGTTTTCCACTGTGACGGAAACATAACCAAACAGGATATGAACGACAGGAAGTTGTTTTAGTACAAAAATAGCTGGTGTCTCATTGTGGAATGTGATGGAGGGGCCCTTGACATACAGTAGGAGTGATATGGAATTAGGTTTTCAGAATATTTTGTATGTTCTTGGCCCTTTTGTTGCTTGTACATTTAGTACTGAACATCTCTATTGTTTTCTTACGGGGACACACTGTGTATACCCTAAAACCTGTTCTTTTCCTCCTATTGTCTAAAATGGAGCCAAACATATGTTTGTTCTAAACGTAACAGCATTTATAGTATCAGAGTACACAGTCTTATAAACATTTTTATGAAATAAACACAAACTGTAGTTAAAGTTAGTTAATTGATTTCTTCCCTACAGTGTCAAGGGGTAATATGATCATGTGGTAAACCCGATTACTATTTATTTGATAAATATTTTTTTCTGGTTACATTTACCTTAGGTGACATTGAAATGAATATATATATATGTATGTATGTATATATATCACCTCCTGTGTAAAGGTAGTATGAAGAAAACCCTCATGCTCCCACCTTATATTTTCCTCCATAGCTTTTCTATTTTTGAGCTCTTTGTGTACTCAAAAAACAGCTGCTCACTCTTAATTTGGCCTCCCCATGTGGTTCCTGTTGAACCAAAATTGCTCCCATTCTGTTACCTTGTAACTTCTTTATAGTGAATGAATTTACCTTTCTTGGTAAATCTTCCACAGTTGAACACAGGCTAGAGTCTGGTGTCTCAGACTTTATGGTCTCATTGAAGTTGAGTGAGCATCAGGAGGCCAAGTTCAGCAGTACTTGTCAGAACCCAAACAGTTTCACAGACACCTTCTCTGAGATTTTAAACCACATCTGTAATAAATGCTTCCTTCTCTGTATCCTAATCCAGAAAATTATGTCATTGTGTTATGATACAAAGGAACCGGCTAGGGTTGTGTTTGTGAGGTCAGCTGGCGCTCCATTTCTTGGGCTTCCTTATCTAGAATGCTTTATTATAGCTTTGTGACACAGAGGATGAGATGATGGTCCCTGGGAGTTAGATATCATGGAAGTAGTGGAAACAAATCATGACAGCTCTTTAAGTTAAAAGTATGTATTCTGGCTTCAAAGGATTTTGCCAAGTCTTCCTGTTTGCAACCCATTCTGTTTAAATGAGCCAACAGTCAACACAGTATTTTCCTGATGAGCCGTCCTCAAAATATGATGCTCTGGCCTTCGATTGTTTTCCCTGCTCAGAGATAAACTTAAGACACAGGGTATGCCTAAACTTTATGGTAGTTCTTCTGGAAACTCTTGAATGTTTGGTTCATAACTGCCTCTTAAGACAAGGAAGAAAACATTGTCAGGGTGTATCATTAGTGATTAAACTTAGAGAATACAGGAGTGGGGGGAATAGCCTTTGTTTTAGACAAATCATTCTCTTCTGTAGTGTCTGAGAAGTGTCCGTTTTTATAGAGAATGGCTCTGTCATTGTCACTTTTCTCTCTCCATTTTCCTCTATACTGAATTATTAGACGGGCAGTGGGTAGGACCAGCAACAGGGTTTGGGGAAGAACCAGTTGGGTTCTTCCTGCATCTACGGTATGGACTGACCACAGGTTATTTTAAGAGCAGAGCTGGTCTCTGTCACTTTGAGAAGTGCTGGATGGCATAGTCTGTGGGATTTTTTTTTTTTTTTTTTTTTTGCGGTACGTGGGCCTCTCACTGTTGTGGCCTCTCCCGTCGCGGAGCACAAGCTCTGGACGCGCAGGCTCAGCAGCCATGGCTCGTGGGCCCAGCCGCTCCACGACATGTGGGATCTTCCCGGACCGGGGCACGAACCCGCGTCCCCTGCGTCGGCAGGTGAACTCTCAACCACTGTGCCACCAGGGAAGCCCTGTGGGATATTTTTTTACAGCTATGTTTTGTGGGCTCTTAGACTGTGAAAGTACTTATTACAGGAATTTATTTTATTGTCTACTAAAATTTAAGTGAAAATAAATGTACTTGCTATAATAAGTAAAAGTATTCAAAGTTGTATAAAGAAAAGTTCATCTTTTCCCTTCAACCTCCATCCCCAGATTCCTGAGAGCACTGATGTTATTAACCTGTTATAATTGTTTCTTTACCGAACCAATTGCTCATGGAAACATTTACACATATGCAGTGTTTTTAGTTATTTTTAAAAATATGCTCATGATATATATATTGCTCTGAAACTTGTTCTATTACTTAAAAATTTTTCATAGATGTTCCCCTGGGGCCATAGAGGATCTAGTTCACTCATTTTCATAGCTGCATAATATTCCAAATATGGATACTGAACACTTTATTCAGCCATCTCCCTATTCATGAGCATCTAGATAATTTTCAGTCTTTAGCCTATACAAACAGTGCACAGTAAACATCATGACGTATTTATAAGCTGAAATACTCATGCTCTTATTTCTGTATGAGGAATTCCCCAAGGTGGGATTTTTGGGTCACAGTTTATTGTGCTTTTAGTGCTTTAAATATTGCCAGGTTACTTTCCCAAAAGGTTGTAACAATTCATATTCCCATTTCTCTGCATACTCACCAGAGGAGTGAAAAATGATGTTTCACTGCTTTAATTTGTATCCCACTGTTTTAGTAGTGGTATTTTTCATATTTTTGTATATTTATTTGCCATTTGGTTTTCCTGCTCTCTGACTTGCCTGTTCGTATTCTTTACCTATTTTTTTCTGGTCTAATAGTTAAAGAATCTGGGCTCTGAAGCCAGACAGCCTCAGTTAGAAGCCAGGTTTCTGCTTAGGGTTGTGAATTTGGGGCAAAGTATTTACCCCTCGAGCCCCAGTGTTTTTCTCTTAAACAAGGATAATAATAAGACTTGCCTCCTAAGTTTGTACCAAATTTAAATGTGCACTTAGGATAACATCTAGCATAGAGATGTTGGCTATTATCAACAAATATTTGCTTTTATCATTATGATGCTTTTAAGTATTTATTATTCCCTGGCTCTGGGGGAAAGCCCTGCCCTTCCCGAGCCACATTTTCTTACTGCCTAGGTTTTACTTGGTAATTCTTTTAAACACTGTTTATCAGGCGTCCCATCTGTTTAAAGCACTCTGGGCCTTGGGAAGGAAGGGAGGAGCTTTAAGAAGCTGAGCCTGCTTTTCATCTATCTCATAGAAGAGCTGTCAGTGTGTGCAAGGTGGATTATAAGCTTTCACGTTATTTTTACATCTAACGTTGTCCCTTCTTCCCCATTAAGTGGTTTTTCTAGTGAAGAATATATCCCTTGGATATTAATGGCAACATCAGGATACTTTGAGTCTGTTTTGGCTAGTTGTTGATTTTTTTTTTTTCTGTTAATGTGTCTGCATCTCTGTTTGTCTTCTAATTATATAGAGCTCTTAGCAGTCTTTCTTGCTTTATTCATTTCTCATCTCCTACTCCACTTGAGTCAACAAGAATCTTTCAGAAAGACATGAGAAAATGCCATCTACATTAAGAACCCATTGCTGTGCTCCAGTGTCTGAGATCATAGCGTTTGCTCTTGTTGAAGGACTCAAGCAAAAATTCAGGAGAATGTATTACTGTTGGTGGTGGCTCGCAGCACCTAGTACCGATGTTTTTGTTGGGAAACGCCATGGGTTGTATACAAAGTAAAGCAAATTCTTTGGGTTCAGTTAAGTGTATTCTACGTGCACGTGTTCTGGCCCTTTTAGGATAAGGGGATGGGCAAGATGGATTTAAAACATTGTCCTACACAGCCCCGTCCCCAGCCACAGGCACACCCTTCCTCTGTAAGCATGAGCAGATGATCTGTAGGAATGCCCCGAGCCTCCAGAAGCCTTAAAGCTGCAGGGAGAGCATCAAGATAAACTTTGTTGTGGAAGAAGACTCGAGCCATCATCTTGTTGAACACTTTTACTCAGAAATGAAAATAGAGTCCAAGGAGGCTAAGTGGCTTGCTCAAGTTCATGCAGCCAGTTAACAACTGAACTAGAACTAGAACCCAGTGGTCTCGTGACCCAGCATTCTGGTGGTCATTTCATTCTGCTAGATGTAGATAGTTTGTCAGATATGGTCAGGGTAGAGTTTGGGTCATTGCTAAGAACCTGTTACAACAACTACATGGCTGAGAAAATTAAGATGCTTAATTTCTCATTGGCCGTGATTAGAAATGTAATAGTAGACCTCTTTAAGCCACCAGCAGAGAGGACAAGACGCCCTCTCCCCTGTGGCTGTCACCACCCATTATGTGCTGAGGTGTGACTCATGGTCTTTGGGCAAAGGAGCAGATGAGAGAGGACATTCTATTAAGAACTGTGACTGCCAGGAAGAACAGGATATAGATTTAGAGGCATCAGGTGTGGCATAACGTGGCTGGAGATGACTCCTATCTTGTGAATGTCTAAGAAGCTCCCTCTTCTCCCTGTTCCCATGTCCCACTTCTCCAGCCCCCATCTCTGCCACCATGTCTCTCTCCCTGAATGACTTCTCTTCTTCTGTCCATCCCTTCAGTGTTGGGGCCCCTGGATTTCTGTCCACAGACTCGCTTTCACACTTTCCCCCAGGGACTCTCACCCACTCCCAAGACTTGCATCCTCACCTCTATGCTGATGTTCTCCTGGTCTGTAACTCCAGCCTTCCTCCCCACCCTGTGCTCACGTCCCATCTCTCTGGTTGTCTACTGGATGTTTCCGGTTAGAAATCCTGCAGGCATCTCCAGACTCTACCATCTTCTCCACAAACCTGCTCTTCCTCCCAAATTAGTGGATTGTCCAGTCAGCAGGCCAGCCAAGCTAGGAAGGTGGGATTTGTTATGGGCCTTGCTGTGAGACTGGGATCCTGTTGTGATAACTCAGGAGAGACCATGTGGACCTCCTAGGGACCTTCAGCCCTACCCGAGGGGTGGATCTAAAATGCAGAACTGGTAATTTTATTCCCTTGATTAAAATATTGCAGGATTTTTTGGATTCTGAGTGAAATCCCCAGACCTTACCATACAAATCTGACTCATTTCTCTACTTTTTTCATCATGTACTACCATTCAGTTGTAATGAATGACTTGATGATTGCTCAGGTGTGACTCGTACCTTTATACCTGTAGTACCTCCTCTTAGAATGCCCTTCTCTCCTTTTCTGGCCAAATGTCCTTGTCCTTCAAGATGGGCCTTCCTCTGGGAGCTCTTTCCTGGCGGCCACCCCTAGTGCAGGTTAGCTCACTGTACGTACGATTTCTTTTGCCATTCATATTGCTGTTTATTTTCTGTCTTCCCAGATGGTGTTCCTTGGGGATAGGAACTGCATTTCATTCATGTTTGTGTCCCTAGCTTGACATAAAATATGTGCTCATAAATATTTATTCAGTGAATCAGCAATTCTCCCCTTGCTTGCTCCCGACACCTATGGCTGTCCTTCAAGATACGCCACAGTTTTCTTTATTCCACCATCCAAAACATATGCCTTCCTCTTCCTTTACTTGTACCCTCAGTCTCAGGCTGGACCCTAAGTCCTTTCTACCCTTTGGGCTCATTTCCTCTCTCAGTATCTATCCTTTCTGTGCATCCTTTTCATTTGGTCTGAAATGCTCATGCTTTCCTCCTTTTTGCTATCTAAATTCTACCCCTTCATTCAAGGCTTGTCCCCTATTCCATGACTTTATGAAGCTTTTCTTGATATTAATGCTTAATTATTCTCTTTTGCTTTCTTTGCATTGGTTTTGGCTGCAGTTGATTATCAGCTTCATACGGGCAGGGATCAAGTCTTCTCTTTTTACCCCATAGCACTTACATTGTATGCTACATACTGGATAGCCTATCCTTGTTCATTGACATGCAGGTGACCCTCCAAGATGAGGGCAGAGCTGTCTGGCAGTCTGGCTCTTCAGGATGGGGTAGCTTTCAAACATATTTAGACATCTCTGTAAGAAAAGGGTTTTTTCAATGTAATTTTTGTTTTCTGTTTATCTTGTTATCAGAGTACCAGAGAAGCAGAAATCAAACTGAAAAGTGAAAGCAGAGTTAAACTTTTTTACTTGGACCCAGATGCTCAGGTAAGAACGATTTTAATATTTAAAATAGTTAAGGAAAGAAAACCTTTGTTAGATTATTTGTTTGTTTGTTTGCTTATTTATATACTTTGGATAACAAGCAGTATAACAATATAGAAAATTCAGGAGAAAGAGGAAAAAATAAAAACAACCTGTAATCTCATTACCATAGCACAACCATTGTGAATATTTGATATTTAATAGATTGTTGAAAATTGATTTATCCAAAGACACTCTCAAGTCCACGAAGAACATATATAATTTACGCCCCAAAATCACCATCAGAAAATAACAAGCATCGCTACAGATGCCCAGTAGACTGTGATATTTTCTGACTAGCCCAGGCTCAGTTCCAAATACAAGCCTTGCAGTACATGTGGTCCACATCTGTATCCCCAAAAAATCCAAAACACGGCTTGGGAGGGCCTCCAGGGTTGCCTACAGATAGGGCTGCTTTGAGGGGCCAACTGCTCTGCTGTGTGTCCTCCCATATTTTCCTCTTCTTCATTTGTGCTCTTTTTATAGAACTTCTTTTAACCATTTATCTTTAAACATAAGTAGTTTTCTATATCTCTTCACAGACTTCATAACCGTATATATACACACACATATATATATATTTGCTTTTTGATGATTTTTTGTTTATTGTGGTGAAATATGCATAATATAAAATTTACCATTTTAACCATTTTTAAGTGTACTATTCACTGGCATTAGGTAGATTCACATTACTGTAAAACTATCACCACTATCCATTTCCAGAACTTTTTCATCCTCTCAAACAGAAACTCTGTACCCATTAAACAACAGCCCACCATGCCTCCTTCCCCTCACCCCTAGTAACCTCTATTCTACTTTCTGTCTCTATGAATTTGCCTATTTAAGAAGTTCATATATGTGGAAGCATACAATATTTGCCTTTCTGTGTCTGGCTTGTTCCACTTAGCATAATGTTTTCAGGGTCCGTCCCTGTTATAACTTGTGTCAGAACTCCACTTTTTATGACTGCGTAATATTCCATTGTATGTATATACCACATTTTGCTTATAGATTTTTCTGTTGATGGACACTTGAGTTGTTCATAACAATAATTTTTAAGCTCTGCGTAATGATCCATTGAGTAGACACAGCATCATTTATTTGACCATTATTATGTACTATATAAATGTATAAAATAGTAACACTGTTGTGAGTAAATTAAGGTATATAGCATTTCCATATTTTAAGCAATTTCCTTAGGATACATTTATTATGGGATTTTTCTTTTTTTTTTTTAGTGAGAGCATAATACATTTATATATTTGCATTTTCTTTTAAAGAAGCTTGACTTCTCATCAGCTGAGCCAGAAGTGAAGCCATTTGAAGAAAAGTTTGGAAAAAGAATTCTTGTCAAGTGCAATGATTTATCTTTCAATTTGCAATGCTGTGTTGCTGAAAATGAAGAAGGACCCACTACAAATGTAATTTTCCTTTTAAAAAATAAAGATTAAAAAGCCTATTCAGAGGTTTCAGATGTGCCTGTTGCAATGCAGCTGGGACATTCAGACCTAGTTCCTGGTATCAGAGAGGTGTGGTGTTAGATCAGGGTGCCGAGGGTTGTTTCGGCTGCCTGGACAGGATGTTTGTGATACAGGACAGGTATGGAGGCTGTTGCTCTTTAGCAGTAATTTATAGCAACAATCGTACGTAGGTCTAGTCATTTATTCTTTGATAGCAGTGTTCTTTTTTCCTGACAGTTTGAGCCATAGTGATGGTCTGGATTGTTTTGTTTTGTTCAGGTCGAGCCTTTCTTTGTTACTCTATCCCTGTTTGACATAAAATACAACCGAAAGATTTCTGCCGATTTCCACGTGGACCTGAACCATTTCTCAGTGAGGCAGATGCTGGCCACCACATCCCCGTCTCTGATGAACGGCGGCAGGCAGAGCTCGCCTGCCCTGCAGGACATCCTTCACGAAGCCGCCATGCAGTATCCGAAGCAGGTGGGGGCAGCGTGAGCCCAGCGGTCATGCCAATAAGGCTTCTCTTGCACGTGCTATGTAAATACGTAATGAAACTTTGTAATGCACAACTGGGGTAAATGAGACGGTTAATTATATTGACAGCATATATAATTAGACAGTAAAAGCAAGCTGAAAGAGAAGAAGTAGTTTTTGATTTCTTTTTTCTAAACTTTCTGCTAGTTGCCTCCTCCACCAAATAGGCTTTTTGATCAGATGATGAACTGTTGATGAGTTAACCAGTTTGGCCCTGGGTGCTTCTGAATAGCTGTACTGTATCAGTGCTCTTGGCTGCTTGAGAATCTTTAATGTTTATGGGATTTGTTTAATGTGGCTGTAAATTCTACTCATGGAAGAAAATCTTTTGTTCCCTAGGGAATATTTTCAGTCACGTGCCCTCATCCTGATATATTTCTTGTGGCTAGAATTGAAAAAGTGCTTCAGGGGAGCATCACACATGGTGCTGAGCCATACATGAAAAGTTCAGACTCTTCTAAGGTATGGATGACTTGCATGCTTTGTGATGATTAACAGCAATCAGAAAAAAAATATAGAGAAATGCTTAAAGAAATCACAGTTAAGCCATATTTATATTCTAAAAGATGTAGACTAGTCTCATAGATTGTCTTATAGTTAACCTTATGTGTCCAATTTTCAGTGAAAAGTAGTTCCATGTGTAAATAAAATACTTCATTCGGCTTGACTATCCTGACATCCTGAAATAATTGGCAAAGGAATTTCCAGCTTAGTAGTAAACTTTCTATCATTAAAAAGTACGTATATTGTATTTAAATAGAGTTTATTCCACTTGTTGGCATGTCTCCAAGGTCCTGGAATTATAAATTTGGGTCCATTTACACTTAAATGTGAGACTGGAGACTAGGAGGTGACCTGGCTCGGATGATCTGGCCGGTAGTATCAGTAGATCAGGCGCACTTGTGTTTTGTCAGGTGGGGCAGGGCTACGGTGGCAGAGGTGTTGTGACATTAGGTGGAAGAGGGAAAGGAGACGTACAAGATGTATGTTTGGTGTGTTTTCATTACTTTGGTGTTTGTTCATTACCTGGGGAGTGCCTAGGTGTGGACATACAGTAGAGTTATTGAATATTAGAAGTCATCTAGGCCAAGAATACCTTTCACACTCCCCAAAGCTGAGGTTTATGAAGGTTTAGTTACCTGCTCAGTGTCCCACAGCTAGAGTTGCCAACTGGCACTTGACTGTCACTTTCTAGCACATTGAGCTACCTGGTTCCAGTCAGCTGTTGAGTGCTGTCCTGTGCCAGTTTCACAGTACTTTTAGTTATTTAAAAAGAATTTTGTATTAGTGGTCATCTGAGACCCTGATACATTGACAAGGACTGGTCAGCAGTAGGAGGGGACACCCCAGAGGCTCTAACTGGGGTTTTCTGAGTGATTCAGAGCTTCCTGTCTTCCTCTCTTTGGCCACTGTACATCACAGGTGTGTCCACCAAGATGCAGGACGGTTTTTAAAGAACAGGTTCCAGGAGTCAGAGACCTGGGTGCTGAGCTCCTAACTAGCCTGGATACATCATGTCACCTCTCTGGGCCCCAGGTGTTTCATCTGTAGTTGAAAGATGATATTGCTACCCCCACACACACACCTACATACGAGACAGTGCTATGGGTACTAAATCACTGATGCATACAGCAGGATGTCATTATCAATTATTACAGCTCCAGTCAAGGAGAAGCCCATTTACCCAGGCGCGTGGCTTCAAACATATGCCTTTCTGGCTGATAAAAGCAGAGTAAAATTTGGTCTCTGGAGAGAAACAGTTTTATTTTTAAAATCAAGTCTGTAAAACCTTGGACGAGAAGCTCTTTTAGTTCTTTGATGGTTTGATTAATAATCAATGAATGCCCAAGATAAGATCTACTCCCCCGCCATGTATGCAACACCTTTCCAGGTTTGGTATGCGCCAGCTTTGCTACTTCTGTCTGCCACGTGCATGGTTTGAAATTTGGCAGCTCACGCTGGTGTGAAAATCACATATCCCCCCAGGCTAGATGCCACACTTCCCAGTGTCCATTGAGCATCTGTTGAATTTGCTCCTGCTTCATTACTTATGGAACGTAAGGCTCAGCCATGTGTTCACACCTCCAATGCAGTAAATTAAAGCAGAGATTAAGACTCAACCATCTCATATAAAAATAGGAGCTTCGGTAGAGATTTTGCTGAGGGATGATTTTTTCTGTATATCAAAATGTCTCTTCATGTTTTCCAAGATGGTCTAGAACATCATTTGGAGGAAATTACTGTTTTGGAGGAAATTTTTAGGAGTAGTCTCTGTAGGTGTCCACCACGAATAGATTTTCTAAAAAAGAAAGAAAAGCGGGGGGAAACCCAAAGGGCAAAATTGAGTTTTTCACTCTGACTTTTATATATATTGTGTTCCATTTATACCCTCAGTAAGTCTGAGAGTTCAGTCCTCGTTCACTACAGGTGAGAGTGAAACTTATTTGAGGCCTGTTTTGGCTTTAAATTTTACACAAATATTGCATTTTACTCCACAACATAGTCATTACTGTTAGAACCTAAAAATAATCATTTCTACCTGAAAATGTGTAAGTAAAAATGGCCACCCCAGGAAGGCAGACCATTTACTCTATGATCCCCGAGTCCCCGCATGGACATGCCCCACTTGAAGAAGAAAGGGAGGGGCTGGATGAGCTTCCGACACCTGTTTGAATCGAGAAGTGTTTTCCAAGTCATTCATGAAGGCAGCAGTTCCCCCCCACGGTTACGGTAGAATCATCATGTATAGTAACTGGAACGGAAAATAGCAAGTCTAGCCCAAGCTCTTCATTTTTCGGGTGGGAAAGTAGAGCCCAGAGAGGTTTAGTGCTCTAGACTCACACAGCTGGTTTCAGTTTTACTCAGAGACAGAGAGCTCTATTGTTGTCCTTCTGAGTCTTCTAGATGAGCGCTTCTCAAACCTGGCGCACACAGATCACCGGCGGTCTGGTCAGAATGCAGGTTCTGACCCAGGAGGTCTGGGGTGGGGCCCAAGACTCTGCATTCCTGACAGGCTCCCAGTGGGGCTGCTGCTGCAGCTCTGCAGAGCACACTTTAGTTCACAGGCACTAGGTCACATTTCCCAAAATTGGTTTGACTCCGATGTACTTAAGTAATGTAAAAGACCCTTCAGCCCCCCGCTCTGACTCTGAATCAGTCACACTTTGTAGTGCTAGCAATGCAGTATTCCAGAAGAAGCAAATTTGGGGAAATTGGGTGTCATCTGCTTTAGCAATAGGGGTATAGTTGATGAGTAGACCTGCCACGCATACATAGGCCAAAAGCAAATCTGCTTCCCTGTGCACTATAGAGTTAATCCAGCCACCCGCAACAAACCAAAATTAGTCATTAGAAGTGAAAGTAATGGTAACTTATACCTAGAAAACAAGAACATAGTGATTGAAAACACTGGCCTAACTTAAGTCAATACCTGTAATGTCTTAATAATGAATATATATCCCCCAAATCTGGGGAGTCTGCATAAGTCAGTACACATTAGGAGTTACGAAAGCTTAGTATTTTCATTAGTATTCTCATTTAAACTCTAGTAATGTGATATATTTGGGCATGAATACCAAGTATTAGTAATTATTAATAACTCAGTGGACTCATAATATATAGCCCTTAGTCATGAAGAAATAGAAAGGCCTATGAAATGGCATGCTTGTTGCCTGTGAAGACCGAAGAAAAGACATACATTTTGGAAACAATTTTCATTTGATATTCTTTGAAAATCACTGCTAGGGAATGTGAGAAGCAGAATACTCTGCACTGAGTGTACATCCAGCCACATTCACTGCAGTAAGGTGTGCTTCTCCATGCATCTGATACTACCGTAAGAGGTTGTTTAGTCTGTGGGATACAGTAACTCATGGTTTTATTCTGATGTCTTCAAGGTCGCTCAGAAGGTGCTGAAGAATGCCAAGCAGGCATGCCAAAGACTAGGGCAGTACAGAATGCCATTTGCTTGGGCAGCAAGGTAAGGAGAACATCTTTTATTCCTTTTATATGGATACAGATATATGGAGATAGATAGTAGACAGACAGACAGACTGACCTATTCTGTTTTTTTGTCCAGAGACAAAGAGGATTTAAATATGTAAAACTGAAAAATAAGTAAGCTCCATATCTGAAAAATCATTTATTAGAGACACAGAGAGGAGAGATGCTAGCTGGAGGGTAGCAATGTTGGCACTGGCAGGATGGACAGGAGTGTTTGTTGCAGAGCTGGGATTCCAGGTTCCAGCCACATGCCTCCAGCTGGGAGTGGGTGGCAGCCCAGTGAGGCCTGCAGATCCTCTTTATTTGTGGTCTCTATTTCTTAAGCATTTGGCTGTGTATGTTATTTCCTAAGCACAAGCCATTTGCTGGAAATGTTTTCTATGTAAATTGAGTTAGTTGTGTTCATCCTCATAAATATATTCCATGTCTTTAGATAATGAGATTTCTGCGGGCTATAGCCAGTGGAATAATAATTAGTCTTCACGTAGAAACCGGAGTCAAGTTATGGATTTATTTTGGTCATTTGCAAACAGCTTAGACATGTTGTTTTGCTATTTCAGGACGTTGTTTAAGGATGCATCTGGAAACCTTGACAAAAATGCCAGATTTTCTGCTCTCTACAAGCAAGACAGCAATAAGCTATCCAATGAAGACATGCTCAAGTTACTTGCAGACTTTCGGAAGTGAGTCTCAAGGCCTTACTTATTTCCACACCTGAAAAACAGAAGTTGTTCAGTGGAAAGGGAGAAAGCAGGAGCAGTCTTTTCAGTTGCTCAGCTCATACACCAGGGCGTGTTGGATGAGCGTGGAACTTTTCCTCAAGTCCTTGAGCCGGAAGAAGGGGTTTAAAGTCATAAGAGTTACCTGGTTAATTTGAATTGTATAAAGAATGTTATTGGTGGTGCTGTGAAGGGTTTGTTGGGTAGAGATGAGCCCAGGGAGGAAAGAGACAATTGAGGAACCTTTGGCAAGAGGTGGGCAAGGACTCAGCAAAGCCATCGCAAGTGGACATAGGAAGAGTAGGAAATAGGACTAGTTCACGTCACGTTAGACAGGTGCAGTTACTGGGTCTTGGCTTCCTGATTGGGTGTTAGGGTGGAAGGAGAGAGAAATGGGTGGTAGTCTCAGGTAAATAACTCCCAGTTTTCTGACTTGCACGATGGAGTGATTCATGGTACCATTAACTGAATGGGTGATGGGGGCAAGGACAATAACTCATATAGTACTTAACAGTTCACAGGCATTGTTCTAAGTGCTTTACCTATATTAGTGAGGATATTTGTTTCCTAGAGCTGCTCTAACAATGCACCACATATTGGGTGGCTTAAAAGAACAGAATTCTAGAGGCTAGAAGCCTGAAGTCATGGTGTTGGCAGGGCCACGCACCCTCTGAGATCTCTAGGGGAGGATCTGTCCTTGTGTCTTTCATCATCTGGGAGCCCCAGGCATTCTTGGGCTTTTGGCAGCATAACTTCAATCTCTGCCTCCCGTCTTCACACGGCTGTCTTCCTGTGTGTCTCTGTCTATAAATTTCCTTCTTCTTATAGGAACACATCATATTGGATTAGGGCCAACCCTAATGACTTCATCTTAACTTGATTACATCTGTGAAGATCCTGTTTCTAAATAAGGTCACATTCATAGGTACTGGGGGCTAGGACTTCACCATCTTTTCAGGGAACACAATTCAACCCATGGCAATAGGGCAGAGAGAGGCTGAGTGAGGTGTCCAGCACTGTACAGCTGGTGGCAGTCAGGGGGCTGAGGATCTGGGCCCTTAACCACTGGGCTGTTCTGGTGCTCCACTGTAAGAAGTTCACTGCTGAACCCATGACGCAGATTTCCGTTGCTAGGGACGTGGGTTTTACAATGTCTCTGGGAAAATTCTGGGAAGGAGACAGAGCTGAGGGTATTAAAAGATAATGAAATGAGAAGAAGAGCCAAGAGCCAGCCAGTAACTATTCTATACCTTAGGTGCCTTTCAGTCTGATTTTTTTACTTGAAAAAAATGCATTTCAAAGTAACTATATAAGTTTACCTAGAATTCAGAATGGCTGTCTAGCTTTCTTTAACTTCATTTTCACCTTTTTCTTCTCTCTCTTGTGTTTTTTCAGAATTCTAAATAGAGTCATAATTAACATCTTTCAAAAACCTTTACTTACTGGTAATGGGTAGTGTATTGTTATACATACTGTGTTGTCATAGAGTACTGTTAAGTTTTTATTTGATTTTCAGGAAATTTTCAGCCTTGCTTATAGAATAAAAAAAGTTGATTTTTTTTAAAAAAACTCTAGTCACCTTTAGTTAAATAGATTACAGTTTTCTCTCACTAGCCTGCCATGCGATTCTCAACAATCATGATGTAGGTCTCTGTGTACTCACTTAGGAAGGTGAGCTCACTGTATTGGTAAGGAGGAGAAAGTGTATCTATGTGACATCATTTTTGTAAAGAAAATATTTCATATATTTCTTTTTTGTATATAAATGAAGAAATGGATAGGCGAACAGCTAGCTAGATGGAAAGATAGAAGGACATAAAAATAGTCATTTGGGTTATACACCAGATGGTAGTCATGGTTATCTCTGAGGGATGGGTTTATGGGTGATTTTTCACTTTCCACTTTGTAGCTTTCTATGATTTTAGATGAACTTTTTTTTTTTTTTTAACTAACATTTACCCATATATTCCAACAAAACAGATAGTGAAGTTTTTTATGTGTGATGGGGGTTGGGAGCCCTGTCTCAGAAGTCACTCCCTAGGCTGGTTAGCTTGAAGCTCCCGCCACAGTGGCTGCTCTTTGGGGGTGGCCCCAGCTGAAGGTCTGGCTTCCTGGGTGGAACCTGGAGGGTGGAACTTCACAGATTCATCAATCAAAACATGATCCGAGCAGAGAGCCTGTGACCAGGCAGCAAAGAGCAAAGCCTCCACTGGTCCCGAGCACAGGGTGGGTTCTCCCTGCACAACAGGCCTTCAGTAGGAAGGGTTTGCTGGGAAGAGTGTGGTCCAGATGGCCAGCGAGAGACTCAGAAACCCGAAAATAGAGACCCAATGCTGTCAGCAGCAGAAAATGCAGTGGCATGAGGAAAGCTGCTGTCCTTTTTCAGTAAGCATCCAAAGAAGTGCCAGTGTTTCTTTTTCACAGTTGAGTTAGGGGAGTGGAGGATCCCTTTTTTCATTTTTTAAAAAACCTTAGTGTTGCTCTTTTTCTTTCCTCTTTGTTTTCTTTTCTTTTTTTTTTAACAAAGAATAATCTCATATCAGTGGCTTGGGCACCAGCTTGGATCCAAAGCTATGGTTTCTGCTCCCATGATTGTCTCAAAATGTCATTTAACAATGGATGAGAAAAATATTCTGAAGCTGCCCTAGTGTCTAGAAAACAGCTGGCAAAGCTCATCAGCCACTTTGCCCCTCTCCCTTGTAGTAATTATCAGAGGAGACATTCCACGATTTAGTAAGAAAATAATTCTGTCAGATAGATAGTATTGCTAACATATGTGCTCCAGGAAGTATCTATCCAAGAAGAGGGATATGGTTTTTTATGTTTGTTTGATTTGCTGATGGCTGTGTCTTGTCTTATTTCTGCGAAGGCAAAGTATAAAAATAGAACATTTTCTTTAAAATGCAGACCTTTTTTTAATGCTACCATATTAAGTAGTTTAGGTAATAATACTATAAGGGTTTCTGCATGAGGCTTACATATTTGTGTTTATTTGTACCTCTCTATTCTGTGTACCCAAGTTTGACATTATTATTGTTCGCAGCCTAATCCGTAAGTCACTTCCGTGATGGGAGATCTCAGGCAGGTCACTTGGCCTCTGTGCTTGACTGTCCTCTTCTTTTTTTTGCGGTACGCGTGCCTCTCACTGTTGTGGCCTCTCCCGTTGCGGAGCACAGGCTCCGGATGCGCAGGCTCAGCGGCCGTGGCTCACGGGCCTAGCCGCTCCGCGACATGTGGGATCTTCCCGGACCAGGGCACGAACCCGTGTGCCCGGCATCGGCAGGCGGACTGTCAACCACTGCGCCACCAGGGAAGCCCGCGTCCTCTTCTTTTTAAGGGGGGATAATAATAGCCCTGCCTCCTAGAACTGTGGGGGGAATAAGTGAGAATGCCTGTCACCGTGAGCACTGGTCTCATCCCCTGTTCCTTCTCAATACATCTAGACCTTCCACTTTTCAGTAGACGTTTGTATACACGCTATGGAAGTAGTTGCCATCATATATCTTAAATAGTTGACAGTATCTGCTGGATTTTTGGCTTCTTGAGGATGGGCATCAGATCCTGTTTGTCTTCTGTCCACGGTGCCTAGTGTAGTGCACATTGTAGCACAGCGTAAACACTTGATAGATGCTTATTGAAATTTATCATAGACATAAATTCAGTGGTTTTGTTTAAACAAAAATATCTCAAATTTCTTTCAATCATATATATATATTTACGGGACAGAAGAGCTTTTAGGGAATATTTCCTTTTACAAAATGCGGTTAGAAGAGTAGACTCACACCAACAACACACCCAAGCATGTCTGTATTAGCAATTGATCACTTTAATGGGTCAATATAGGAAGTAGGGAAGGGAGGGCCAAGCTCCAGAAACACAAAGGTAAGGACACCAACCCTCTTGGCATGGGACGACTGCTAGTTTGTGATACCATTGCCCTTTCCTCTGGGGGAGTGGTTGAACCAGCAGGAATGTATGGGCAGTGGGAAAAGAAAACCTTTCCTTTTCCCAAGAGAGGGAGTTTGAGCCTCACTCCTAAGTTCACATGTAGACAGAAGCCGTTTCCAAATGCCAGGCTCCGTACATGCATCTCCATTACACATTTATTTAATCAGTGAAGTTTTAAGATGGGTTTTCGTGCTCAAGCATTCTTTTACAAGTTTTACATAGAATGTAGGTACTAATTTTTAGCATTAAAAAAAAATCCAAACTAATTTCAGATATGAGAGAATTCTCTTTGTGCAATACATGTTTGCGCACACAATCCCCCCCCCCCGTCACTTTGGAAATGCACATATAAAAGGCAGTAGAATTTTTGATGTGTGTGACGTTTTGATCTCTAATAAGCCAAGTTCAATAAAAATCATAAAGTTTTGAAATAGGTTTAAGATTATGTTTTAAAAAACTGGGTTGGTAGAAACAGCTTCCACAGAGTCCCTGTGCTACCTGATATGGAACTAAGCTCAGATCGGTGCTTGCTTGGAAATGAATGGAAATAATGCCACTACAGAGTAGCAACTAGAAGTAAAAGCTCTCAGTAGAGGGAGGAAACAGAAAAAGAAGTAAGTATAAAGCTCTCAGTAGAGGGAGGAAACAGAATAAGTAGTAAGTATAGTTAGACACAGAAGTAGGTAACACATCGTAGAAAGAGTTCCAGTGAATGAAGATAATTTAATTAAAATTTGTTGCTTAGAGATCCAAATCTCTCAAACTTATATGGGCATGATGTCATAGTGATAATCCAAAAAAAAATCTTGAAGAAGGTATATATTTATCCACAGGTAGAAATAACTAGGAAGGGGTGAAATACAGTACTCTCGAGTACTTATTGTACATTTAAAAGTATCATTTACATTAAACATAATATTTCTGACTCAAGGAAGCAGATACAACTCTGTAGGTGTCTCTAAGATTTTGTCAACACAGAGTTTTATGGTATGTTGCAGAGTTAAGTTGCTCAAATAACGAGGTGGAGCAAGGCAGTATACGTCAAGAAAATTTATACCTGCATAGAAGCCCCCTGGTCTGAGGGATGATGCCCCAAGAGCTTTGGGTAAAGGTGAGGGAGGCTCTGGTGGAGTATCATTGTGGTAGTTAACAGTGCTTGGGAAGCCATTGACAGCTCCCAGGGAATGATTGTCGAAGGCACACTCTTCCTGCTAGAAGAAAAGGGTATTGTGTTTGTGAACAAATCACACAGTGGCACAGGGACAAAGTATCGGGGTAGTGCTGGACGGTACCTGGACATCTTTTGGCCAGCAATCTTTTTAACTGAAAGCAGAATGATGAATGTCTGTTGACTTGCCTTCCTGACAGTTATCTCTCTCAGGAGTTCAAGGAATTGTTCATTTAAACTCAGATGTAAACAAAAGACAAGTGGAAATGAGAGGAACCCTGAGAGAAAGTGATTGTGTAAGTTGGAGGTGGTAATGGGCAAAGACGACTATGCTCAATGTAGGCTGTAGTCACATGAAAGCAAGAATTTGGAACTGTTAGGGACCTCCTGGTTCAGATCCACAATACCACAAGATATATTTTAAGTTACATGTGAGATTGCTTAAGACAACAATAATGTCTGAGGAATCTTAAAAACAGGAGTTAGGAACTTTTCAAAACTGGGAACAAAACCAAATGCTGAATCTGTTGGCCACTGAGCTGTGCTGTTTCTTGCCAGTGTTCTCAAAGACATTATTAAACAGGTGGCCGATGAAGAACCAGGAAGCAGTGTTCTGTGTTCTAGGAACAAGTCACGTCACGTAGAACAAGTTATCCTAGCCAAGTTTCTGCTTCTCTGTTTTTAATTGGGTTGCCACGCTGGTCCAGCAGAGGAATGCAAAGTGTATATTCTAAGATGACCAACGGGTCAGAGAAGTGTAGCGCATGTGAGAGAGTGGACAGTTGTTCAATGCTGGAGTGACCAGAAGCCAGGAGGGATGATGAGTGGCTAGTATCAGTCTGGCGATGGGCCTCTAGAGGTTTGAGAAGGAGCTGCTTCTTGCAATATTCTGTGCGTTATCTTCATCAATGACTCTTATGAGAATGTAAAGTGCTGATGAATGTCTCCATGACATAAAGCTGTTAGGCATATCTAATGCATTAGATGTTAGAATCTGGATTTAGGAGGGTTTTGATCAACTGGAACGACTCGATCATAAAAAGATAAAATTTCACCGAGACAAAAATCAAATCCTGTTCTGACTTCTAAAAACATAATTGTATAAATACAGGATGGAAACATATAGCACGATAGTGAAGCATATGAAAAAAAATTAGGGAGTTTAGGTGCTTGTAAATTTAATGTGCGTCACTAGGGTGGCGTGACTGTTTAAAAGTAATAGAATTTTGGCTGCATCAGTAGAAGGGTATATTGTTCAAAACCAGACAGCTGCTCTACCCCACCTGGGCAGACCACACTGGGCCTTATCTATGCAGCTCTGGGAGCCATGATGTAAAGGGGATGTTCTTATGTGAGAGAAATGACATTGGAGGGAGATGCAAAAGGGCTGAGAATCCAGGACTTCAGGAAGGTGTGATAGCTGTTATAGATGGTTAAAAGTGTTACACAGAGAAACATAACTAGGCTCCTTGATGAGTGGAAGCTTCAGAGAAGTGAATTTTACCATGTTGTGATGAAGAGCAGTCTGGGTATCGAAACGGCTATGTTGAAGATTTCCATTTCACTAGGAAGGGCTGAGGCAGGTCAGGAACGTCACAGAGGACATTCCTGTATTGGATGGAGTCAGACCAAATACAAAAAACCAGGCATTTCACTGAGTACCTTCTTTGTATCTGGCATTTCACTAGACATTGGAGCCTAAGATGGCTTCTGAATTTTCATGAATCTACATGAGCCAAGAATGTATGCTGAGGATGGAATGGTTCAGGAAAACTTCTGCTATAACATTTTGCTAATATTCTTATCTGGACTTGTGGTGTCCAGCACAGTAGCCACTAGCCATGTGTGACTATCGAGCACTTGAAATGCAGCAGGTCCTACTGAGATGAGCTGCAAGTGTAAAATACACACCTGGTTTCGAAGAATTAGAACGCACTTTTTATACTCATTACATATTGAGATAATATTTTTTAAATGTTGGGTTAAATAAAATATTTTTAAAACTAATTTTTACCTGTTTCCTTTTACTTTTTTAAAATGTAGCTATTAGAAAGTTTAAAATTACTTTTATGGCTTGCATTATATTTCTCTAGGAAGTGCTGCTCTAGAATTCAGAGCTAACCTAACCTGTTTGATTTTTCTCTTCTTTCGTTTGTAGACCTGAGAAGATGGCTAAACTCCCCGTGATTTTGGGCAATCTAGACATTACAATTGATAGTGTTTCCTCAGACTTTCCTAGTAAGTGTAAGTTCTATGTAATAAACAGACAAGTTTTTGTTTGGTTTTTACTTCAATTTGTTTGTTTTTAATTTTTTTAGATTATGTCAATTCATCATACATTCCTACGAAGCAATTTGAAACCTGTACTAAAATGCCAATCACGTTTGAGGTAGAGGAATTTGTGCCCTGCATACCAAAACACACTCAGCCATACACCATCTACAACCACCACCTTTATGTTTATCCTAAGTCCTTGAAATATGACAGTCAAAAGTCTTTTGCCAAGGTGAGTGCAAAGATTGAGGTTTTATTTTTGATACCCAGCTCTCTTAGGTTTTGGCTTCTCGTGTTCTTTTATAGATATTTACATACTTTGGCTTTTTATTTTTTTATTATTTAACTATCGCTGCAGGCCAGAAATATTGCTATTTGCATTGAATTCAAAGATTCAGATGAGGAAGACTCTCAGCCTCTGAAGGTTTGTATTTTATGTGCTTGTAATTTTCCATTTAAAAAATGCAGTTGCATGATATTGTACAACTAAAGGGATTTAGCACATTTTAATTGATACAAACACAAAATATGTGACATCACAGAATATAACCACATATGCTGAACCTTACAGAATTTGGAATAATTGAGTTCTTGCTCTTAATTGATAATGTCTGTTTTGTTATACTCTTTAGGGAGGGGGTTTTCTTATACGTGTTCAATTCAGTAAACATATCATGCACCTAACTTGAAAATGTTTATTCTAGTATGTAATAATAATAGTAGATTATTGGTGATGTTTATTGAGTGCTTGTTATATTCCAGGCTGTGCTCGTAGAGCCCTATAGGTAATTAGACTCCTTTAATGCTCATAACAGTCTTTTGAGTTAGGAACTATTATTATCTGAATTTTTTTTAGATGAGGGAACTAATGCACAGAATTTAAGTGAATTGCTCAGGGCCATACATTAGTGGAACCGGTGTTCAAACCCAGGCATTCTGGCTCCAGAGCCCAAATTCTTTACTGTAACTGTGTGGAAATGACTTTCCAAAAAGGGAAGGAGATAAAGATGCAAAGAATATAATATAGTTTTTGCCCTCAAGAAATTCACAGTTTAGTGGGAAAGGCGGTCATGGAGGAAAAGCTCCTGGCACACAGAAGGTACAGAAATGGTTTTTTGGATAAAACTGAGTAATTAGTATAAAAAATTGTCGAGGGGACACAGGAAGGAATGAATCATTTCTTGAAGGATGCATGAGAGTTTGCTTGCTGTACATGGGAGGGAAGGTCGTTCAGACTGAGGGTTTGTGTCAGCAAAGGCATGGAGGTGAAAGTGAGCAGTGAGCAGGCATTGTCCAGGGCATGGAGGGGTGGGGGAGGGGTGGGGGAGGGAGTGGAGGGGAGGGCTGGGAGATAAGCCAGGGGCGGGTAGGATCTAGGAGTAAGAGGGCTTGTGGGTCTGGAGTCTTGTAAGCAGGAGAAATCCATCAAAGGTGGCTTAGTTTATGCTGTAGGAATGCTGCTTTCTTTACAACACATCTGTGTTTAATTTCTTACTCTATTAATTGAAGACTGGTGTCTCCCTTTGCTAATTCTTACTTTAGTGCATTTATGGCAGACCTGGTGGGCCAGTATTCACAAGAAGCGCCTTTGCTGCAGTTCTACACCATCACCAAAACCCAGAATTTTATGATGAGGTAAGTGAGGTTTTCAAGAGAAAACCCAGTTTAACCAGTTTTAAGGAAAACTCCACTTTCTTTGCCTAGTAAACCAGAATTCAAGAGAAGCTGCATACTGAAATTACAGTAATAGAACTAAATGTTGAAATATTTATTTGACACAATTTTTCTAATTATAAAAGTAACATTTATTATATAAAATAAGAACTTGGAAAATGCAGATAATATAGAAAAGAAAAACTCAAACTTCCTCCCGTATCCCTACCACCATTAATATTTCCGTTCAAATGCATACTTAAGTATAGTTAAATACTTGTTGGACCTGAGAATCTTCCTTTCTTATTTTTGGGTTTCCTTATGTAGAATTACAATGCAGTTCTTAAAACTACTATGTGAATCCTACTTTTAAATGTTTAAACCTGGTTTTTCATTATGCCTTGGTTGTGTTAAGTTAACGAAGTGGTTTCTGTCATGAGTTTTCCAGTTCTTTCTAGAGTTGAAATACCAACTCTCCTGTTTTTTGGTCAGTGAATGTTTTTAGTCCATTCAGGCTGCTGTAACAAAATACCACCAACTGGGTGGCTTGTAAACAGCAGATATTAATTGCTCACGGTTCTGGAGGCTGGAAGTCTAGGATCAGGGTGCCAGTATGGTTGGGTGAGGGCCACCTCTCAGGTCACAGACTTCTCAGTTGTGTCCTCCCATGGCAGGAAGGGCCTGGGAGCTGTATAGGATCTCTTACAGCAGCACTAATGCCATTTATGAGGGCTCCATCCTCATGCCCTAATCACCCCAAAGGGCCCACCTACTAATACCATCACCTTTGGAGCTAGGATTTCAACATAAGCATTTGTGGGGGACACAAACATTTAGACCAGTACAGTGTATTAAGGATCCATGTCTTCCTTAGCACAACTTTACAGCCTCAGCTCTCTTTAACTGCAAACGTTAAATCAGTTTGGAGAGCAAATACACGTTTGTACCTGGGTGACACGTTATTGTTTTAGAATATAAAAAAGATTGTTATTTTGTCTTCCTTGCAGATTAAAATAGAATTGCCCACCCAGCTACATGAAAAGCACCACTTGCTGTTCACATTCTTCCATGTCAGCTGTGATAATTCAAGCAAAGGAAGCACAAAGAAGAAGGATGTTGTTGAAACACAAGGTTTGAATTTCATCATTCCTTTGATTGTTCACAACTTACACATCAGGTTCTTAAATTTTGTCTTGATTCTGAATTTGCATCCTTTTGTGAAGGTGTTTTTAGATGACGTTTGTAAGGGTAGCATGCCTGGCTCACATACGTCCGTTTTATAGGAGATAATTTTAGAATTCTAATCCCAAAGAGGCCAGCGTACATTATAGACGCTGTTCTGCAGAGACTATATTCAGGGTCTTTTCAGTTTCTTACTGATTGGTATTAACAGTTCTTAAAGATCAGGCAATTTAGTAACATGGCTGTCTTCATACATTTTCCTACACTTACGGTGATTTTTTTTGTTCTTTATTTCAACAGTTGGATATTCCTGGCTTCCTCTCCTGAAAGATGGAAGGGTGGTGACTAGCGAGCAGCACATCCCTGTCTCAGCCAATCTCCCATCCGGCTACCTTGGCTACCAGGAGCTTGGGATGGGCAGGGTACAGTACTTTAAGATTGGTTGATCGCAGTTCCTTCAGAAAGCATTAAAGATCAGCTAAAACAACAGTAACACACAAAAGCATGCAGTATTTTCGCCAGTCCCTCATTTTGGTTTTAGTTATTCATTTTCAAGTAAACTTAGGCCACTTGAAGGCAGTGCTGTTAACAGGTATCACAATCTGGAATTACAGTTTGGGCATTTTATAAGCCCTGAACTAGCAGTACTTCAGCAGGGAAATGGAAACTTGGAGGTACTGTATGAGATGGAAGTTTGTCTCTGAAAACTAGCCGTGCTCAAATAAAGATAGGTTCTTAGAGTCATGCAAATGGTTAGGAATTGTCTTCCAACTTATTGTAAGTCCAGTAAGCAAATCTCTCACCCACATGGTAGTCCACTCTGATACATTTCTGATTCATTAGAGCTTGAATTTTCTCAGATTCCTCCAATTGGTTTGCTGGTTTTATATTCTTTTTAGCCATCTTAAATGTTATAGACTTCAGTTTTATAACATGCTTAGTTAAGATCTGTTCTGTTTCATTGTGAATGGCTTTTAATATCTCTCTGCATTTAAATAGTGCCAGATTTGGGCCCATGTTATGAACAAATAGCTAAAATATTCCAAAATAAGGGTAAATCATATAACATTCAGTTATTATTCCTAGTCTGAACATGAGAAAAACAGAGGTTTCAGAAATAAAACTAAACACAAACAGATGATGGACCCTTTGCCTGTGCCAGGAATACTTACTATCCTATTTACTTTATCTGGTACCTTATGCCATGACTTTCGGAACCCTGAACTCAAGTTTGGTTAAGTCATTGGTAGTATTGGGAGTCTTTCCCTCTCAAATGGACAGTAATTCATACAGCTGCAAGTACACAGAAAAGGTAGCTTAGAATATCAGGAAGTAGGCAGAAACTAGTACTGGTTACATTCCTGCTGTGAGCCAGGCCTAAATATCAAGTTACTGAGGCTGTGTGGCCTTCAGCACCTCATCAGTATCTTCACTGAAGATGATGTTTGAAGCTAATGTCACTAATCTGTTGGGATGTTTCTTCCCTCCATATTTTTTCAGCATTATGGTCCAGAAATTAAATGGGTAGATGGAAGCAAGCCACTGCTGAAAGTTTCAACTCATCTGGTTTCCACAGTGTATACTCAGGTAAGCGCTGTTCCATTAAAATTAGCAGTGATTGCTTTGTGAATGGCTTTGCGTGATTTTTTGGCAAAATAAAATCCTAATTGATATATTACATAGATATATTTTCACTCTATAAGTCCTTTTTTGAAGAAGGAAAGTGCATATAAGGTGCTCTCATGTAATGATATAAATGAATAGTACAAGTAACATTTCTCAACAGTTTTCCTCTTTTGTTGGAGGATCTTTGAAATCTTTTTTTAAATTTATTTTTATCTCTTTGATGCTTTCATTTTTATATGATATTTTGTAGTCTAAATAAAACATACATGCTGCAAGAAGCAAATACTTCTGTTTCCACAGCAGATATGCTAATAAGCTTTCATTTTCTTGTCTTCTTTTATCTCCCCAGGATCAGCACTTCCATAATTTTTTCCAGTACTGTCAGAAAACCGAATCCGGAGCCCAAGCCTTAGGGAGCGAACTTGTAAAATACCTGAAGGTATCACATAGCTTTCTTAGTAACCCCTTTTTAATGAGTGTACAGTAGGTTGGGTTTTTTTATTTGGTGGTGAGTAAGGCTGCTCTTAGCTAGATGCGCTCACACTGATGGCATCTATATGGTTTTAGATAGTGGGAAGAAGTGGACTCGGAAATAATACCACTGTGATCTTCATTCCAGCCCCACATATCCTTTTCTCAGGCTGGACCTAAAACACATTATTCCGCGTAGAAAACCACCCACTTAGAGGCCCTCCCTGTGAGTGCTCACTGGGTGCAGAGCACAGTCACAGGCACATAAAAAGCAGTGACTTTAGTCCCACTGTTAAGTAACTTCTTATTCATTGTAGGGGACAACATAAACTTGGTGAATGCATGCTAGGTGGGCAAAAAACCCAGAAATGATGCACATAACCAACTCCAGCTTTGGGCAGGTTGGGGGGCTCCTGGAGTCATGGAACAGGGAGAGCAGGAGGGTTGGTCTAGGGGAGTTTCACCCAGAACGTGATTCTAGGGGAGCATTTCGAAAAAGGGCAATCTAAGCATGGGGACAAAATAGAAGAAATGTGAGAAGTGGAATTCGTTTGATTTAAGCAAGGAAAATGGAATGGGGATTCTGAAATCACTGCTCCAGGTCCCCTTTCAGCTATATCATAAGAGCCATGTGACTTGAATAAGAGCCTTTTATTCATTCTCTATTGCTGCTGTAACAAATTACAACAAAATGGTGGCTTAAAACAACACAAATTTGTTTTCTTACACTTCCTGTAGGTCAGAGATCTGACACGGGTCTCACTGGGCTAAAACCAGGGTGTTATTAACAGGGCTGAGTTCCTTTCTGGAACTCTAGGGGTGAATCTATTTCCTGTCCTTTTCTAGCTCCTAAAGGCTGCACTCATTCCTTGGCTTGTGGCCCCTTCCTCCATCTCAAAGCCAACAATGTTGCATCTCTGAGCATTCTTCCCCCCACTCTCCTGCCTCCCTCTTCCGCTTTTAAGGATGCTTGTGATTACTTCAGGCCCACCTGGATAATCCAGCAGAGTCCCCTGTCTCAAGGCCAGCTAATCTGATTAGCAGCCTTAATTCCCCTTTGCCATGTAACACATTCACAGGTTCTGGGGTTTAGGACGTGGACATCTTTGCCCATTAGTCTGCCTGCCACTGTCTCCATTTGTTTAAGATGGATTTCTTCCATCCTTATTTGGAACTAAGTGGAAACTTCTTGGGGTTGGTTTACTTTTAAAAAGGTAACACGAACTTTGCCATTCCACGTCTGTAGAGCCTGCACGCGATGGAAGGTCACGTGATGATCGCCTTCTTGCCCACCATCCTAAACCAGCTATTCCGTGTCCTCACCCGAGCGACCCAGGAGGAAGTCGCCGTCAACGTGACACGGTGAGAGAGGCAGAGAGCGGTGGATACTCTTCTTCCCTTTCGGTCTGTCCGCATCTGGAGCACAGTCATACGTATCTGGGATGCGAGTATATGTTGGACATTATAGTTAAGAAATTTCTTTTGATCCCATATGCGGGGACCCCATCTGATTCCTTGTTTCCTCGTTTCCTGTGGTGCCAATAGCACCGTCATTGTTCTACTACTACTGTGATAATAATGAAATGTTTCCATTTTCACATTACTGTTCCTTGCTTTATTCATTCCTGTGATGTGTAGGGTCATTATTCATGTGGTTGCCCAGTGCCATGAGGAAGGATTGGAGAGCCACTTGAGGTCATATGTTAAGGTATGTAAATGAAACTGCCCCGGTCATTTAAATCTGTGGCTCTCCAATTTTCCTTCTGAGGACTTACTTTTTTTAATCTAGTCATTTGGGGATGTATTTGGGATGAAACTTAACACCTCTGCTTTATCTTCTATGCCTATAGCTGGTGCTTGCACCTGAACGCGGGGAAGTCCAGAGAGGGGCAGCCATTCCTTTATTTACTTAATTTCATTCTTTCAGCTACATTTCATCCTTTTATGGGTTTTGCAAATAATGTGACCCAAATGACATAGAAATTGAAAGATGGGAAGGTTAGCTGTGGCCACCATCAAATTAGAAGACTATGAAGGAAAGTAAGAGGCGCCGTTAGGATAAACATCAGCAAGTTTGTCATTTACATACAATATTCCGTGAACATGGTGGCCTTTACTGTTCTCAGAAGTTACATGTATTCTATTTAACCTTTGACACCTCTGTGAATTATAGTTATGTATTAGTTTAAAAAGTAAAATTGGGGTGCTTTAGGGAATCAGTTCCTGAGTGTCATGCGACACATTGCTTAAAGTCCTTGGGAGGTGGAGTTCTGGGCTGGAGGACCCACCAGCTGAGTCAGGTGATTCACATGTTTTGATGGGCTCCCTGAAGACACCCTGGGCTCCCTCTTCCTGTCACATGACAACCACCCTTCCCAACTTCCGTTTCCACACCTCCTCTCCCACCCATGCAGTTGTATCTCAGTCCCAGATCTCCGTCCTTTGGAGCCTCTCCAGCTTTCAGCCCAACTTGGAGAACCGGTGCATTAAAATATCTTTCCCTTTTCTTCAAAGTATGCTTATAAGGCTGAGCCGTATATTGCTTCCGAATACAAGACGGTGCATGAAGAGCTGACCAAATCCATGACCACAATTCTCAAGCCTTCTGCCGATTTCCTCACCAGCAACAAACTACTTAAGGTATGTCAGGAGGGCCAGTGTGGCTCTGTGGTATTGAAACAAGAAAATTCAGACTTCATGGCCTGATCGATTTCACCCTCTTTGTGTGCTTTTGGAGACAATCACCACCTCCTAAAAGGGGGTAACAGAGTTAGTTCTTCAGTACCAACTTCACTGCTTGTACTTGTGCTCCTAACAGAGCCGCAAGGTATTACTGCGTTCAAAGTTTCACAGTCATTATATTCACACCGTTGGAGGACACTGAGTTAGAGACTATAAAGGCAAGTGTCCACGGGTGGGACCCAACCGAGAGGAAAGGCCAGGGCAAATGAGTTGGCACCTCTGGTTGGCTGTGCCGTGCTGAGTGTCTGCTGAGTGTACAGCATTGTTTACTGTTGGACGCATGGAAGCGGGTGCATCTGCCTTGCACCTCTGCTCTGACAGCCATTCGCCAAGAGGCTCAGCTATGTTTTCAGGTCACACTTGTTTCACATCAGTGACATTGTCAGCCTAAGGGAGTAAATGTCTCACCTTCTGATTTGTTGTTTTCCTTACTGGATTCTTTTGTTTCTTTCAGTATTCATGGTTTTTCTTTGAAGTTTTGATCAAATCCATGGCTCAGCATTTGATAGAGAACTCCAAAGTTAAGGTATGTCACTTCCTCTCAGGGCTTACCTGGCAGTTCTTACGGGAAATTCTCTTTCATTGTGTTTGTAGCTAACACTTATTATTGCTTTCTATGTTCTGGTCACAGTACTGTTCTAGGGGCTTTCCAAGTAGTAAGTCATTTTGGCTATATAACAACCCTATGGGGGAAGTACTAGTCTTATAGTTTTATAGATGAAGAAGGTGAGACCAGAGTGCTTGAGTTAACTACCCAGGATCACCCTGCAATGAATTGAGGGAGCCAGGCTTTGGGCCAGTCTGGCTCCAGAGCCCACACTCGTGGAGCTCTGTGTTATTAAATCCAGAGAAAAATAAGTCTTTTCCTTTGACTAGCTTAGAAATCTTCACATCTGTTGAAAAGGGAGTAGCAGTTTAAGCGTTCATTTCAAATGTAACTACCCAGTGTTTGTTAAGTGTCTTGAACATTGTAGAGATTTCTCAGCAACTTAGATGGGAAAGTCTGGTATGATCACACATCCTCTATGGCCAATTAGTGGACTCTGGGACAACTCCGTCTCCCCTGACGCATCCTCCCCATGGTGCCCAGGTGTGTGTGACCCTCTGGGTACCCGTGCTGTGCCCTGGTTCCCACTGGTCTCTGCCATGAGATGAACAGACTCTGGCCTGATGCCCCCGCTGGCTGGCTGAGGCTCAGTGTAGATAAATATTTATGGAATTCCAACGCAGTAAACCCAGGTGGCTGGGCGCAGAATTGCTTCTGAGACTCTCGGAGTCCCGGAGTTGCTGTATGACTGGATTCTTACTGTGTCATAGCTGTACAGAAGCGGGGTGTTGGTGACTATGGCCGGGAGCAGCAGGTGCTCATGCAGGGAGCAGGGGTCCTGGGGCCCAGCAGCCTCCTCAATGCACGTGGGAAGGAGGGCGGAGCCCCAGGGAGGGAGGCTCAAGATCTAGGTCCCCTGGACAAGGGATCTGGATGGAGAGGAAGCCTGGGGAAAGGCTGGTGGATTTTGTCAGGTGGAAGGCTGGTGGTTCAGAACCTAAAGCTGTGCTTTTCTTCTAGTAGAGCTGGAGCCTGCTCAGGAGGTTTCCTTTCTTTTCTTTTTTCTTTTAAATCCAATTTTAGTGCACAGGGAGATGCCAGATGGAGGTGGGCCCTGCCTTCCACAGAGTAGCGCACCATCTAAATCTTGCCAGCACAGCCTGCCAAGGGAAAAATCTAGCAGATTGTCTACTTGGCAGTATGCAGCTAAACAGGCATGCACACACACACATCATGTTATTTTGCCTTTCTGTTAAAAATGCCCTGTACAGGACAGGCTCTAGGCCTGTCGTCGTCTGCTGGGGCTGCCATCACAAGCACTATACACCGGGGGACTTAAACAACAGAAGTTTATTTCCTTGTGATTCTGGAGGCTAGATGTCTTGAGATCAAGGTGTCTGTAGGGTTGGTTTCTCAGGAGGCCTCTCTCCTTGGCTTGTGGGTGGCCTTCTTCTCCCTGTGTCCTCGCATGGTCTTCCCTCTGTGTGTGTCTGTGTCCTAATCTCTTCTTAATCCTGCTGGATTAAGGCTCATCTTGATGACCTAATTTTAACTTAATTTCCTCTTTGAAGACCCTATCTCCAAATGCACTTACATTCTGAGGTAGGGTTAGGACTTCAATATACGAATTTTGGGGGTAGGTTGGGAACAGGGACACAATTCAGTTCATAACTGAACTACTGGATTTTTCATCATTTTTGTCTTTAAATAAATGGGATCACTTCAGAGAGATTAGTAAACCTGATTATATTTTTAAAAAGAACTGATGTGTTTAGGAAGTATTCATTGAGCCCTTATTATATGACAGCCTCAGAGGTTACACGGTTAAATGTAGTATGATGTGTGCCCTCATGGAGTTCATGTGGGAAAGCGTGCAGTTAGACCACGGGAGCCATGCTCAAGGAGGTAAGGAACACTTCTGAAACATCCCTGAGAAGTATATTTATTTATTTGTTTATTTTTATTTTTTTATACAGCAGGTTCTTTAGTTATCTATTTTATACATATTAGTGTATACATGTCAATCCCAATCTCCCAGTTCATCCCACCACCACCACCTGCCCCCCAATGTTGCCCCCTTGGTGTCCATGTTTGTTCTCTACATCTGTGTCTCTATTTCTGCCTTGAAAACTGGTTCATCTGTACCATTTTTCTAGATTCCACATATATGTGTTAATATACGATATTTGTTTTTCTCTTTCTAACTTAATTAACTCTGTATGACAGTATCTAGGTCCATCCACGTCTCTATAAATGACCCAGTTTCGTTCCTTTTTATACCTGACTAATATTCCATTGTATATGTATACCACATCTTCTGTATCCATTCCTTTGTCGATAGGCACTTAGGTTGCTTCCATGACCTGGCTATTGTAAATAGTGCTTCAGTGAACATTGGGGTGCATGTGTCTTTTTGAATTATGGTTTTCTCAGGGTATATGCCCAGTAGTGGGATTGCTCGGTCATATGGTAATTCTATTTTTAGTTTTTTAAGGAACCTCCATACTGTTCTCCATAGTGGCTGTATCAATTTACATTTCCACCAACAGTGCAAGAGGGTTCCCTTTTCTCCACACCCTCTCCACCATTTGTTCTTTGCAGATTTTCTGATGATGCCCATTCTAACTGGTGTGAGGTGATACCTCATTGTAGTTTTGATTTGCATTTCTCTAATAATTAGCGATGTTGAGCAGCTTTTCATGTGCTTCTTGGCCATCTGTATGTCTTCTTTGGAGAAATGTCTACTTAGGTCTTCTGCCCATTTTTGCATTGGGTTGTTTGTTTTTTTAATATTGAGCTTCATGAGCTGTTTATATATTTTGGAAATTAATCCTTTGTCTATTGATTCAGTTGCAAATATTTTCTCCCATTCTGAGAGTTGTCTTTTCATCTTATTTATAGTTTCCTTTGCTTTGCAAAAGCTTTTAAGTTTCATTAGGTCCCATTTGTTTGTTTTTCTTTTTGTTTTCATTACTCTAGGAGGTGGGTCAGAAAAGATCTTGCTGTGATTTATGTCAAAGAGTGTTCTTCCTGTGTTTTCCTCTAAGAGTTTTATAGTGTCAGGTCTTACATTTAGGTCTTTAATCCATTTTCAGTTTATTTTTGTGTATGGTGTTAGGGGGTGTTCTAATTTCATTCTTTTACATGTAGCTCTCCAGTTTTCCCAGCACCACTTATTGAAGAGACTGTCTTTTCTCCATTGTATATCCTTGCCTCCTTTGTCATAGATTAGTTGACCATAGGGGCATGGGTTTATCTCTGGGCTTTCTATCCTGTTCCTTTGATCTATATTTCTGTTTTTGTGCCAGTACCATATTGTCTTGATTACTGTAGCTTTGTAGTGTAGTCTGAAGTCAGAGAGTCTGATTCCTCCAACTCTGTTTTTCCCTCAAGATTGCTTTGGCTATTTGGGGTCTTTTGTGTCTCCGTACAACTTTTAAGATTTTTTGTTCTAGTTCTGTAAAAAAAAATGCCATTGGTAATTTGATAGGGATTGCATTGAATCTGTATATTGCTTTGGGCAATATTGATTCTTCCAATCCAAGAGCATGGTATATCTCTCCATCTGTTTGTGACATCTTTGATTTCTTTCATCAGTGTCTTTTAGTTTTCTGAGCACAGGTCTTTTACCTCCTTAGGTAGGTTTATTCCTAGGTATTTTATTCTTTTTGTTGCAATGGTGAATGGGATTGTTTTCTTAATTTCCCTTTCTGAACTTTGTTTATTAGTGTATAGGAATGCAAGAGATTTCTGTACATTAATTTGGTATCCTGCAACTTTACCAATTCATTGATTAGCTCTAGTAGTTTTCTGGTGGCATCTTCAGGATTCTCTGTGTATAGTATCATGTCATCTGCAAACAGTGACAGTTTTACTTCTTCTTTTCCAATTTGAATTCCTTTTATTTCTTTTTCTTCTCTGATTGCCATGGCTAGGACTTCCAAAACTATGTTGAATAATAGTGGCAAGAGTTACCATCCTTGTCTTATTGCTGATCTTAGAGGAAATGCATTCGGTTTTTCCCCATTGAGAGTGATGTTGGCTGTGGGTTTGTTGTATATGGCCTTTTAGGTAGGTTCTCTCCATGCCCACTTTCTGGAGAGTTTTTATCATAAATGGGTGTTGAATTTTGTCAAAAGCTTTTTCTGCATCTGTTGAGATGATCATATGGTTTTTATTCTTCACTTTGTTAATATGGTGTATCACATTGATTGATTTGCATATATTGAAGAATCCTTGCATCGCTGGGATAAATCCCACTTGATCATGGTGTATGATCCTTTTAATGTGTTGTTGTATTCTGTTTGCTAGTATTTTGTTGAGGATTTTTGCATCTATATTCATCGGTGATATTGGTTTGTAATTTTCTTTATTTGTAGTATCTGTGTCTGGTTTGGGTATTAGGGTGATGGTGGCCTTGTAGAATGAGTTTGGGAGTGTTCCTTCCTCTACAATTTTTTGGAAGAGTTTGAAAAGGATAGGTGTTAGCTCCTCTCTAAATGTTTGATAGAATTCACCTGTGAAGCCATCTGGTCCTAGACTCTTGTTTGTTTGAAGATTTTTAATCACAGTTTCAATTTCATTACTTGTGATTGGTCTTTCATATTTTCTATTTCTTCCTGGTTCAGTCTTGGAAGGTTATACCTTTTTAAGAATTTGTCCATTTCTTCCAGGTTGTCCATTTTATTGGCATATAGTTGCTTGTAGTAATCTCTCATGATCCTTTGTATTTCTGCAGTGTCAGTTGTTACTTCTCCTTTTTCATTTCTAATTCTGTTGATTTGAATCTTTTCCCTTTTTTTCTTGATGAGTCTGGCTAATGGTTTGTCAATTTTATTTATCTTCTCAAAGAACCAGCTTTTAGTTTTATTGATCTCTGCTATCACTTCCTTCATTTCTTGCTCATTTATTTCTGCTTTGGTCTTTATGGTTTCTTTGCTTCTGCTTTGGGTTTTGTTTGTTCTTCTTTCTCTAGTTCCCTTAGGTGTAAGTTTAGATTGTTTATTTGAGATTTTTCTTGTTTCTTGAGGCAGGATTGTATTGCTATGAACTTCCCTCTTACAGCTGCTTTTGCTACATCCCATAGGTTTTGGATCATCATGTTTTCATTGTCATTTGTCTCTAGGTATTTTTTGATTTCCTCTTTGATTTCTTCAGTGATCTCTTGATTATTTAGTAACCTATTGTTTAGCCTCCAAGTGTTTGTGTTTTTTATGTTTTTTCCCCTGTAATTTCTGATCTCATAGTGTTGTGGTCAGAAAGCGTGCTTGATATGATTTTAATTTTCTGAAATTAACTGAGGCTTGATTTGTGACCCAAGATATGATCTATCCTGGAGAACGTTCCATGTACACTTGAGAAGAAAGTGCAATCTGCTGTTTTTGGATGGAATGTCCTATAAACATCAATTAAATCTATCTGGTCTGTTGTGTCATTTAAAGCTTGTGTATTCTTTATTAATTTTTTGTCTGGATGATCTGTCCATTGGTGTAAGTGAGGTGTTAAAGTCCCCCACTCTTACTGTGTTACTGTCGATTTCCTCTTTTATAGCTGTTAGCATTTGCCTTATGTATTGAGTGCTCCTATGTTGGGTGCATATATAATTATTATATCTTCTCCTTGGATTGATCCTTCGATCATTAGGTCGTGTCCTTCCTTGTCTCTTATAACAGTCTTTATTTTAAAGTCTATTTTGTCTGAGAGAAGAATTGCTACTTCAGCTTTCTTTTGATTTCCATTTGCGTAGAATATCTTTTTCCATCCCCTCACTTTCAGTCTGTATGTGTCCCTAGGTCTGAAGTGGGTCTCTTGGTAGACAGCATATATATGGGCCTTGTTTTTGTATCAGTTCAGTCAGTCTGTGTCTTTTGGTTGGAGCATTTAATCCATTTACATTTAAGGTAATTATCAATATGCATGTTCCTGTTACCATTTTCTTAATTGTTTTGGGTTTGTTTTTGTAGGTCTTTTCCTTCTCTTGTGTTTCCTGCCTAGGGAAGTTCCTTTAGCATTTGTTGTAAAGCTGGTTTAGTGGTGCTGAATTCTCTTAGCTTTTGCTTGTCTATAAAGCTTTTGATTTCTCTGTCAAATCTGAATGAGATCCTTGCTGGGTAAAGTAATCTTGGTTGTAGGTCCTTCCCTTTCATTGCTTTAAATATATTGTGCCATTCCCTTCTGGCTTGTAGAATTTCTGCTGAGAAATCAGCTGTTAACTTATGGGAGTTCACTTGTATGTTATTTGTCATTTTTCCCTGCTGCTTTTTTTGTTTTTTTTTTTTTTTTTTGCGGTACGCGAGCCTCTCACTGTTGTGGCCTCTCCCACTGCGGAGCACAGGCTCTGGACACGCAGGCCCAGCGGCCATAGCTCACGGGCCCAGCCACTCCGTGGCATGTGGGATTCTCCCGGACCGGGGCACGAACCCATGTCCCCTGCATCAGCAGGCGAACTCTCAACCACTGCGCCACCAGGGAAGCTCTTCCCTGCTGCTTTTAATAATTTTTCTTTGTCTTTAATTCTTGTCAGTTTGATTACTGTGCATCTCAGTGTGTTTCTCCTTGGGTTTATCCTGCTTGGGACTCTCTGCACTTCCTGGACTTGGGTGGCTATTTCCTTTCCCATGTTAGGGAAGTTTTTGACTATAATCTCTTCAAATATTTTCTCGGGTCCTTTCTCTTTCTTTTCTCCTTCTGGGACCCCTATAATGCAAATGTTGTTGAGTTTAATGTTGTCCCAGAGGTCTCTTAGGCTGGCTTCATTTTTTTTCATTCTTTTTTCTTTATTCTGTTCTATGGCAGTGAATTCCACCATTCTGTCTTCCAGGTCACTTATGTGTTCTTCTGCCTCAGTTATTCTGCTATTGATTCCTTTCAGTGTGTTTTTCATTTCAGTTATTGTATTATTCATCTCTGTTTGTTTGTTTTTTAATTCTTCTAGGTGTTTGTCCTTTAGTTCTCCAAGTCTTTGTTAAACATTTCTTGCATCTTCTCGACCTTTGCCTCTATTCTTTTTCTGAGGTCCTGGATCATCTTCACTATCATTATTCTGAGTTCTTTTTCTGGAAGGTTGCCTGTCTGCACCTCATTTAGTTGTTTTTCTGGGTTTTTATCTTGTTCCTTCATCTGGGACATAGTCCTCTGCCTTTTCATTTTGTTTATCTTTCTGTGAATGTGGTTGTCTTTCCACAGGCTGCAGGATTGTAGTTCTTCTTGCTTCTGCTGTCTGCCCTCTTGTGGATGAGGCTATCTAAGAGGTTTGTGCAAGCTTCCTCATGGGAGGGACTGGTCGAGAAGTATATTTAAAATCAACTATCAGTGTCATCTATCTGAGAACTGTGATAAAAAATTAATAAAGGAATTTAATTGTGTGTGTTCTTTTCTCAAGATGACAAATTAAACCTTAGAACTTTAGGGTCAGTAGGGACCAGAAAGCTAACTTCTTGTCCACCTCCTTCCTTATTTCACAGAGGTAGAGACGGAAGTCTGTACCCATGAAGTGACCTGCCCAGGGTCACACAATTGAGCAGAGCCAAGAATCATGCTAGAGGCAGGATCAGCCTATCTCAAGTGTTCTGCCATTCCCAGCCTATAACCCCATTCTCCAACGTGACGAGAAAATAGTTTGTACTTGGAACTTTACACAAAGCACTCAGATGCTGCCATGCAGAACCTTTTCTGTAAGTTAATTATATCTTGGTCTCAAAACAGCATTCAGACAGTTTTTAGAGATAGTTTATTTTAAAATTATCCAGTTTGCAAAGAAACACAGGCATCCAAAAGGAGAAAGCTTAATCGCAGCATAATTTACTATAAAAAGAGATTCAAAACACCAGCTCCCCACTTTGGGGAGTTTGACATTATTCACTTTTAGAGGGTCTCTCCTGTGGCTTCTGCTTCCATGTCACCCAAGATAGCATCCTTCCCCTAAATCATGCCGCCCTTCCCCTAAAACCACACCTTGATCTAGAAACTTCTCTCACAGTTTTTGAAGCGTGCATTAACTTTGCCTCATATCTTAGGAGTAATGAGTTTTTATGTTTGAATTATTTATTTTAATGTTTGTCTTATATTTACATCTTAAGAATTGCATGTCCTAGTCCCTGATCCCTGTGTTCTGGATTTAGGGAACAAGTTCATATTCACCGTTTCTGTACCACTTGTGATTTCCAGAATCATGATCAAATCCCCTCAGAGTTTTTCTGTTTTTAGGCTGAAGATTGTCAGTATAATCCAATGTGTTTATAATCCCGACCTTGACTTTCTTCCTCATTGGTGAGTCTGTCTTAAAGTGCCATGAACAGGCACACAACTGTCTTGTAGGGGCATCTGGGCCATGGATTCATGTAAGAGCCAGATGTTGCTTTCAGTGTTGCTGAAAGCCCTGCCCAAGGATATCTGCCGTGGATCAGCATTTGGGGGCATAGTGTGTCTTGAACTGAGGCCTTCATTTTCCAGTCCCGGTGCTGGCAGGGTTGTTCCATCTGATGCCCATATATGAGGAGGGATAAATCTGCACGCTGTTGTACCGAAGATGGAGGCAACCATGTATATATGTCCACCTTCCCGTCCGCGGCCAAGCAAACTACACTTGCGGAGGAGAGCTGTGAATCGGAGCCTCTCTCTGAACTAGCATCTAAAGTAATCAATTTCTTTACTACCGCAGATGGACCTGCAAAGTTTGGATTGATAACATATGACTGTGCCAAATTTGAGTGTTTTATAGGTGAGGTCCTTAGAATTTGTAATAAGCAGTTTTTGAGAAAGATACAAAACAGGCCTCATTGGGGCTTACTGAGGAGTTCCCCCACTCTGCCTCTAAGGTCAGCATATTTTAGGTGTGTTTTTTCTGTCGTCTATTTTTAACAACTGTAATTTCAGCAGACTCATTTTGAGTTTCCTTCCCTCCCATACTGAATCACGCAAATTGTTAGCATTCCACAGGTGTTCCTCGGGGAAGCTGGAAACCTGGCAGTGGACAGGATGGATATCTACCTTTAAGTGTCAGTTGTTTAGCTTTCAACCATTTTCTGTCTTAATTGAGCAAGGAAAGAGCTTTCATCTGAAGAGTGAACAAAAGGGTGGTATATGGTTCATGTTCTAAGTGTACTGCCTGGACTTCCTCTAAACCATATTTGTGAACTCTATACGTACATGATGGCAGAACAGTAATAGCCATACTTCCATCCATGAGTCATTGTTTCAAATAGTGTTTGTTCTGTGCAGAGCATTGAGGAGAAATGCAGGTGGAGTGGAGGGTGCGTCCTCAGCCTTGAAGCTCACAGAGTCCTTGGAGAAGGAGAACATGCAGCCAGAGGAGAGTGCAGGAAGGTGTACACGCTCCAACGTGGTAGATTCATGTGGAGCTGGAGCTGGAACTTTACCTGGGCCTAGAAGGATTATTTTGGGGAGCTTTGTGGCCAAGCAGCAGACGATTTGGTAGAGACCATAGAAAGGCAGGGTAGTGACAAGATGAAAGAGAGTGTAAATGTTAGCAGAGCGATTGGGAAACTTTTGTACCAATGAGTCTCCCTTCCTCCTGGAGTTTAAATAGTCTGTGGAACAGATTAATGCACCTGTCATTGTTTATATGTCTTTTATTTATTTATTTTTTTAGCTCTCTAACTGCACTAATATAAAATGACGTTTTCTGGTGATGCTGATGAAAGTCTAGCATTGGGAGGGAAGAGGTAGGCTTGAGGATGAGGACACAAACCATTATGAATGAATAAGAGAGGATATTAAGACAGAACCAATAATTTGACCCAGCAATTGTACTTCTAAAGTATTTACCAAAGAGAAATGAAAACAGATATCCACACAAAGACCTGTATGCAAATGTGCATAGCAGCTTTATTCATAGGAGCCAAAAACTGGAAATGTCCATTAACTGGTGAATGATAGACAGGTTGTGGTAACTCCATACAATGAAATACTACTTAGTAATAAAAAGGAACAAAGTATTGATTTGATTTCCATCCAGGAACATGGATGGATCTCGAAAGCATTATGTTATGTGAAGGAGGTCACTGTGGTCACATATACATGATACACTATACACTGTATGTGTTCATTTATATGACATTCTAGAAAAAGGAAAACTACAGAGACAGAAAACAGAGCAGTGGTTTCCAGGGGCCAGCGTGGGGGAGGGGATTCAAAGGGACAAGAGGAATTTTTTTTTTTTTTTTTTTTTTGCGGTATGCGGGCCTCTCACTGTTGTGGCTCTCCCGTTGCGGAGCACAGGCTCCGGACACGCAGGCTCAGCGGCCATGGCTCACGGGCCCAGCTGCTCCACGGCACGTGGGATCTTCCCGGACTGGGGCACGAACCCGTGTCCCCTGCATCGGCAGGTGGACTCTCAACCACTGCGCCACCAGGGAAGCCCAAGAGGAAGTTTTTTGGGTGATAGAAATGGACTGTATCTTGGCTGTGGTGGTGGTTACACAGCTGTATTCATTTGTCCAGATGAACCCAACTGTGTACCTTAAAAGGGTGAATTTTAGTATATGTAAATTAAACCTCAATAAATCTGACTTACAACATAGTAAAGTCAGATTGAATGGGGGATAAAAGGCCACCTGGATATTAAGTGTGAGCGTACAGTGGAATGGAGCTTTCCAAAGAGAGAATCGGGGCATGGTTTACCAGGGAAGGTGGAGGTGATCAGTTTTCTTGGGAGATCTTATGGTTTAGGGCTATGGGTTCAGCTGCTATGACAGAGATCTAAAGTAATATTGACCAACAAGAGAAAAAGTTTATTTCTTCTCACCTCAAAGTCCAGGGTAGTATGGGGGTTCCGTTCCACAAAGTTACAGAGGCCCAGACTCCTTCCATTTCCCTCCTTTGTCTACCTGGAGAGCTGCTTGTCCTCCTGATCTGAATGGGTCACCCCCACGTCCACGTGGAGCCAGCACAAAGAGGAGGGAACGCCTTTTCCCTGTAAGGATATGGCACCAGCAGGGTGCAGAGAGAAATAAACACAGAAAGGTTAGAGAGAAGACCGAGTTTTGCAGATGAAAATGAGGACACAGGAGAAGGAAAGAACTTGCAGGACAAAAGAGAGAAGTGATGTAGGGATTCCAGTGAGAGGGAGTAACTTGAGACTGCTGGAAATGTCATTGGCAAATTTCTTGTCTATCCCATTACTTTTCTGTTGTTACTGTCGTTTGCTAAGCCAGGAAAATGAAGTTTATTAACTAGTAGTCTTATTTATTGTAACACTGAGCAGTGCAGTGGCCTGTAGAAGAGAGGCCTCTACACCCAGGAGAGTAGAACACAACAAGCAGCAAAGCACTGAACGCGTGAAGGCTTTTGGATGTCCTTGCGCAGTGGGCAGCGACTTGGGTGGCAGTGGATGCGGCACCCAGGTGATGTAGGACATGGTATAGCCCCTCGCTGGCGTCTGTGGAGACGTGGCTGTCAGCAGCAGGGCCCACAGGGCCCTTCGCTTGAAGGCTGAGTGTGGGTCATCAGGGAGATCCCACTCAGGCCAGCGGTCTGGTGGCAGGAGCTGAGCAGCCAGCAGGAGGGCATGAAGGTGTCGGGCTGACAGCAGGGTGGGGGGCATGGGGCGCAGCAGGTGGGCTGGAGGAGGCGGATCAGGTGTGGGCAGGTGTTGGGCCGGCAGACCGAGCACCGGCAGCCCTTGTTGGAGGCATAGGTGGTGGTGGCCGGGCCACTGTGGACGCTGCAGCATTACCAAGGGGAGATCCGGCTGCAGGACATGGTCAGGAGGTAGGTTTCGTTTGGCTGAGAAGTCTCCTGCTGTCTTAGTGTCTGTCCTCTCCTGAGCCAGCGCTTACAACACTCACTCCCCTAGATATCAGCTCATTAGCCTAGATCATGTTCTTCCATCTCAGTTTATAATAATCTCCATAAAGTCATCTCATTACCTCAGTCTTTATTACCCTTCGATGTGTGTCTTACCTCATTGCTTTGTTGCCAAATGAGGACTCTTGACAATAGCTGTTTGTCACTGCAGGGAGAGCTTTATCTCACCATTAAAAAAATTTTATTATAGAAATGTTTAAAAAGAAAAAGAAAGGGAATAGTTTAATGAATCTCATGTGCCTCTCACCCACCCAGCTTCAACAGTTATCAGCACTCTGCCATTCTTGCTTTAGGTATCCACCCTCATACTTCTTTTTTCCTAGAGTATTTTTAAAGCAGTTCCCCAATATTTTATCATTTCATCTATAAAACTTTAGTGTATAATATCCAATGGATAAAGCCTTAAAAAAGAATAACCATTGCACCATATGACACTCAGTAAAGTTAGAAATACTTCTCTGTTATCATCCAACACCCCATCTGTATTCCGTTTCCCCCAGGTGTCTTAAAAATGTCATTTTACAGTTGGTCTGAATCAGGATCTAAACATAGTCCACACACTGCATTGGGTTGATGTGTCTCTGAAGTTTCTTGGATCCTCACACTGTTTCCTCTCCATTTGTTTCTTTCTTTAATGCAGTGTATTTGTTGAGGAAAGTAGACCATTTGTCCTGCAGAATTCCCCATATTCTAGATTTGGCCAGTTGTAACCTTGCAGTGATACGTAACATGATTCTCTGTACCCTCTGTATCCTGTACCCTTGTGTAGTGATATCTAGAGGCTTAATTCCATTCAGGTTTGGTTTTCTTTGTGGCAAGGATACACCTTAGCTGGCGCTACTGTATCACGTCAGAATGCATAGGAGTCTGGTTGTCCCACTTTTAGTTATAATAATATTGACTGATAGGTTCCATTCGGTCCACCCCATGCTTCCACTATAGAGTTCCCCATCCACTTTTCATGGTTTAAGCAGCTGTTGACTCAGCCCCGTTCTGTAGGCTTTTCTTGGGAGACCTCTTTTTTAGGAATGGCCAGCTTAGGTAGCTGGCGGTCATGCCTGGTGGTTAGAGTTGGCCTTACCTGGGTTCCTGGAAGCTGATCATCTGTTGAGGCTGACACCTCAGGATATAGAGTTACTGGTTTGCACATATGGAACAAAATCCTTTTAGAATTTAGAATTTTACTCTTCTGTTTTTGAAAGTAGGTAAACTTCCAATTCTTATGACTTGATCCTTCCCTCACTGGATTCTTGAGTTTATGTACATTTACTAAGATTGTCTTGGTTTTGGTTTGAGAACTGAGATTATTATAAAGCTGGCATTTCAAAATTTCATAGTAGGTTCTGGTATTTAATGCATAAAATAATGCATGCTCTCATAGCATAAATACCTAGGCTCCAGTTCTAGCTTTACAAAATACTATTTGTTTGATATTAGGATACTGGTTTGGCTGCTCCAAAAGAGGCTAAAATAATAGTGGCTAAACTAAGACAGAAGGTTCATTTCTATCTTTTGGAAAATTATGAGCCAGTAGGCAGCTCAGACAGTGGGGATCTTGTCCCCCAAGATCATTCAGGGACTCAAGCTCCTATTCAACTATCCAGCCCAGGTGTCACCCTCGTCTGCATAGTTGAGAAGCTGGCTCACCACCACTCCACATTCCAGGCAGTGGTAAAGAGGAGGACTTGGTAGGCAAGCAGCTCCTTTTATGGGAAAGGCAAGCCTCTTACAGCCCATTGGCCAGAACTAGTCACGTGGCCATTATCTTGCCACAACTTATGCTGGGAAATGCAGTCTCTAGCTGGGCAGCCATGTGCCCTGTAAAACCCAGGAGTTCTGCCACTAAAAGGGAGAAGGAAAGGAAAGATATTAAAGGTCAGTTAGTATTTTTTATTGAATCCTTCCAAGCTTCAGTTTCGTCTCATCTGTAATGTGGGGATGAAAACACCCCCCTGTTGTGGCTGTTAGAATTACGTGCTCTTAGAATCACGTGCATGCACGGGTGAGTGTCGAGGAGCATCCAGTTCAGCCCCCTTCACATTCCAGGCCTTCAGTAAATGGTTCCATGCACTGGGGCCAGAGGGGGCAGCGCGGCATCACAGAGCAGAAAGAGCATAGGCTTTAAACTCATTGTAGATCTGGCTTTGAATCTTTGTTATTGTTAGCTGTGTGACTGAAGACACATTTACCTAACCTCTCTGACCCTCTATAATATGAGGGTGTTTAAGAATTTAATGAAAAAGTACATAAAAATATCTAGTGCAGTGCCTGGTGTGTAGAAGATATATGGTAAGTGGTAGCTAATTGCTAAGTGATCTGTGTGTAATTTCTTAGGTAAGCGTTCCTGATGGGGAAAAATTATTATGTAAAGTCAATTTAAAGAGGACTTCTAAGCAGTTTCAACTAGTGACATACAGTCACCATTCTGTGTGTGTTCAGTTTGAGTACTTGAGGCTTAAACCTAAGACAGTGTTTTCTAAAGAAATCTCTGAAAGATACAGGCATGAGAATCAAAGTAAAATGCAGTAAAAATGCTGGTCTGATCAGAATCTCTGGAAGTAAAGGTGCATCTCCACATTTTTATAAATACCTCCACGGTGGTCTTTATCATACTGAAGTCTAACATCTCAGACCTGATCCACAGCATTTATTTGAAGTATTAGAATACTCATACAGTACTTTGAGAGAAGAAAGAATAATTTATCTTATCTAATTTCAGATAAATAAGATGAGAGCCCTGGGTTTTTGAAATGAACTCAGGGATGAGGTGGTTTTTTTTTCCCCTCGAAGGTTGCAACTTAAAAAATAATAAATGTTTGCTCTAAATCCTTTTTAGTTATTGCGAAACCAGAGATTTCCTGCATCCTATCATCATGCAGTGGAAACTGTTGTGAATATGCTGATGCCACACATCACTCAGAAGTTTCGAGATAACCCGGAGGCATCTAAGAATGCGAATCATAGCCTGGCTGTGTTCATCAAGGTGGGGGTCTCCGGGGGAGAGGGTGTCTGCCAAGTGCCTAATGTGCTTTTTCTAGCAGAGTGACTTGTACATATAGATGCTTAGTGAACGTTGATGGCAGGTTTTTATGCCAAAGGATAAACTTACTCACAATAAATGCAGATTAGAAGCCAACTTTCAAAAAAAGCCTAAATACTTAACCTTTGTGGGTTGTTTCCTCCACAGAGATGTTTCACCTTCATGGATAGGGGCTTTGTCTTTAAGCAGATCAACAACTACATCAGCTGCTTTGCTCCTGGAGATCCTAAGGTAGCCTGTGTGCACGTGTGTGTGTGTGTGTGTGTGTGTGTTACACACTGTTCTTTTTGTCTCTCTGAGTGACATCTGGATACCCACCTGTTTCTCTTGGTTCACATCAGAATTTTCTTTCAGTCCCAGAGGCACTATTCATTCTCCTCTCTTGGAGATACTAACTAGTACTAACTAGTACTTGCATTAATGTGTGAGATATTAGGGACACAGTAATTCCACATGCAACATAAATACCTGTTGATTTTTCTCATAAATACCTTAAATGACTTCTCAGCTGCAAAACTAAAAGTATATGTGTTGCAAATCATAGTTTATTTAACAAGGTAACAGAAATAACCATGTAGCCTTTCTCTGCTAGAATTATCTGTCTCTTCCCTTGCGTGTCTATTTTAAAGCTCTGCCTTACGCATTTTTTTATTGCACTGAGCCTGTGCCTATAATTATAAGCTGCCTGAAATCCTTTATTGAAGTAAGAGGAGCATAAATCGTAAATGCCCTTAAAGTCAGTGGAGGACATTGTTTAATGAAATGTGTTCCCAATTTTCAAACAAATTCCTGCAGACATTCTGAAATCTGTAAAATAGCCCAGAGCCTGCAGCTCTAAGACAGGGAAGAGGCTAAAGACGAGTGTGTGATTCCTAATAGGTTTTTCAGGAGGCTGTATAAAGTATCCACTGAGGCATTTAACTTACGACTAACCATATTTTTCCTGCAGACCCTCTTTGAATACAAATTTGAATTTCTCCGTGTGGTGTGCAATCATGAACATTATATTCCATTGAATTTACCAATGCCATTTGGAAAAGGCAGGATTCAAAGATACCAAGGTAATTTATCTTGAAATATATTAATCCTAGTCTTTTCAGAAAGAGAGCCATTCATTTTTAATAAGAAAAGAGAATTAGTTCACACATGACATTCAAATTATCTGATATTTTTCATTGATGAATTGATTTTTTTTCTTGTTAAATTTCCATTAAAAAAAAATTGATAAAATGCTATGTAGGAACTTACTTCTTTTTAGCAAATTCACCAGACTACAGATCATGCCAGTGTGACTCTTTTTCATTGAAAAGTTCCATTGCTTAAACAATAGTAATCCATTTTATTTACTGTAGTTTATTTTTATTTGTTTCACTTTTCTTTTTTCTTATGAATTAGCTTTTCTTTCACCAGCTGTGGAGTCAAATGACACTCCTGTAGGTAGGTGTGGGGTGTGACGCTTGCTTTCTTGCATCTTCCTCCTTTAAAAGAAAAAGAATGCAAGTGATTGCTGAAATGCTTACGTATGCTATTCATGTAGGCATTTGCCATATACTTGGATCAGTTTTAAAATTGATGATAAACCAGTGAATTTGTTCTCACTGTAGCTAAGACATTGCCATAGCATTCCCAGGAGTCATCTGGTTTTTTGCTCCTGGGGTCACTAGGTCCTCTAGGATGTTTCTTTAAGAAGTAAAGCAAATAAACAAAAAGCTCTGCTTCATTTCAAAAATGTATTATTCCACCATTTTCATAGTCCTTGTTTATAGCAGTAGCAGTAACCTATGTCACAAGCAACATGGCTTTTCACATGCTTTTTATGTTTGCATGCTGAGTCTTTATTAACTGTTCTGTATCCTTTCTGAGTTTGAAGAGAATTAAGGTCATAGAGATTTCTTTGTCTTCACTGAGTAAGTCAAATGAATCAAATTCGTCTCTTGGGTCTGTCAAGTAATATCTAGCACCTTGTATGTGCTCAGGATTATTTATGCTAAAGGAGAGAAAAAGTGGAAGGATGCCACCAAACTATTAATGACACCTAAATCAACTGACTCTGAAATTCAGAGAGAAACTCAAAAAGGAATTCATTCAGAGACATAAATACCTTGCCTTTTAAAGAGCAAGAAGGGGGACTGCGGCCTGAAGTCGGCGGTCATGCATTCAGCAAATATTTGCTCAGCACCAACTCTCCCTAGCCTTGGCATAGAGTTGTGGACAACAAGGATGAAATCCCCTGCTGTCTTACCTGTGTGAAATATGTAGAACATGAGAGAGTGATAAGTGCTAAGGAGAGAGAAATAAAGCAAGGGAAGGGGATAGGAAATGGGCTGGCATTGAGATCAGGTGGCCAGGCAAAGCCTGACTGAGAAGGCAACTTTGGGGTGATAATTGAAGAAGGTGAGGGGTTGAGCTCCTGGGTTGTTCAGCATCCCCCATCCAACCCCAGCCCACCCGCCTGTCCCACCCCGCACTGTTCCCCACAGGCCAGGCGCACCTGCTGGTCCCAGCTCCTCACACATGGCAGGCCCTCCCCGCACTTCTCAGCCTCACACAGCACCTCCCTGGGCATCCTGTCTTCCTCCTGGCCAGTCACTCAGCACCTCCCCTGTGGGCCCAGCCAGGTCTCCCCCTTGCCTCTCCCAGCGCCCCACCTGGAGTGAACTGCTTCCTACCCTGCACCCCAGACCCTCCTTCACCCCACCTTCAGTTCCTAGCCCACCTGTCCTTGGAGACCGTGACCGTTTTCCTCTCACCTCTCAGGGTGCTGAGGATAGCTCTTGCTGCGCAGCGGTTGGGCAGTGAACGTGTACTAATGTCCGTCTTCCCCACTGGCCCAGTTGTCTATCCTGTAGAACCAAGTGAGGAGTGAGGAGGAGACCCTTCAGGTACCCCAGACTCGCACAAGCTCTTAGTAGACTGTCGGGGTATTTGGCGGCTGGAAGGGCTGCCCTAGGCAGGTGGTGGGTCAGCTACAGATAATTTCCATAACTGCACTGATAGGAATAAAGTTTCCTTTTTTTTTTCAGCATCCTCCTTCCTCTTACCCTTCTCACCTGCTCCTCCACTCTCCTCTCTGCACATGCACACGTACACACACACACACGTGTGCAATTAAACCCATAAATAGTTTTCCTTCTAAGGGGATCATGTGAATTCAAGCTGTGAACTGTCTTTTCAGTAAACTGGACCTAAAAATCGTAAACAGGGCTTCCCAGGTGGCGCAGTGGTTGAGTCTGCCTGACAATGCAGGGGACACGGGTTCGTGCCCCGGTCCGGGAAGATCCCACATGCCGCGGAGCGGCTGGGCCCGTGAGCCATGGCCGCTGAGCCTGCGCGTCCGGAGCCTGTGCTCCGCAGCGGGAGAGGCCACAACAGTGAGAGGCCCGCGTACCGCAAAAAGAAAAAAAAAGAAAAAAAATCGTAAACAGTGGACATGAGTATTCTGGAAAGATGAACGCTCTTTCCCTTCCTTCTGCTAAAGAGTTCATAGGACTTGGGTCAGACTTTGAATAGGTTTAGAAGCAACTAACGTGGCGTTAAAGTTAAAGGAGAGGCCTATAGACTTTCCTCTAACAATGGATTCAGTATAAGAATTTAAATCCGAGCCACAGCTTTCTGGATAGGTGTATTTCAGCTTTAGCGTGTGATGCTTAGCTGCTTTTATTTACCCTCCCTCAGTAGGTTTCACGTCTGCTTCTTATCTCTTTTCCAGAAGAGCTTTCAGTCTTGTCACTTCGCTTGCTGATGACTTACTAGTTTGATTTGGTGCTTTGTCCATTTTAGTTCTAATTTATATCAGTTTTCTATTGGCTTTTTGAGGTAAAGAAGTTTTAAGAGTATATTTTAGAAAATTCTAAGTCAAATAAGATCTTCAGTGATAGCAAAATAATAGGTAATATGGTAACTCGTTCATTTTAAACACGTTGGGTTTTAATGGGCGTGTATGGGCATTAATGACCAGGAAATCGATAAATGAACTCATGTAGTGAAGAACATTTTAATAGACCACCTATATTTATTCTTTAATTACATGTCTCTTATGCACAAATTACTCCCCAGTAATGTTGTCAGTTACTACAATTTTATTTTTAAATTTCATATCAATAACAAAATTACATTTGTAATATAACATGTTGTCCTGTATTCTAAAAATTGGTACTAAAACTATTCACTAACTTAATAATTATGTAGGATGTAATACCTTTTAAAATCAAAATCCAGTGCATTTATTTGTATTTAAATTTTGTTTTCACTTTGGAGTGCAGAGCAGTATTTTAGGTTATCAGCCCTTTCCCCTTGGAAGGCAGATGTGGCCACCTGATGACACACACAGGGGAGGCTGAAAGCAAAGGATGGGCTTGGTTTTTATTTTATTCACAGAGTGTTACATCCTTTCTAACTAAAGCGGTTTCTATCCTCATTTCAGATCTCCACCTTGACTACGCATTAACGGATGAGTTCTGCAGAAACCACTTCTTGGTGGGACTGTTACTGAGGGAGGTGGGGACCGCCCTCCAGGAGTTCAGGGAGGTCCGGCTGATTGCCATTGGTGTGCTTAAGAACCTGCTGATAAAGCATTCTTTTGATGACAGATATGCTTCCAGGGTGAGTGTTCTCTAATGGAAGGAAATATGATTGATAAGTGTCCTTCATTTTGAGTAATATAAAGAAATAAGCAATTAGAAAATTAGTGGTAACAGCACTAAGACTTTCTCTGTTTATGCAATAAAATCTAACAGCAATCTTTATAGGAAGGATCCAAATACAGGTGATGGCCAAGTGCTAGCTCAGTCCATCATTAAATTCTGAGTCCGGGATAAACTTACGCTTTGTGCCTTTGTTTCAGAGCCATCAGGCAAGGATAGCCACTCTCTACCTGCCTCTGTTTGGTCTGCTGATTGAGAATGTCCAGCGGATCAACGTGAGAGATGTGTCTCCCTTCCCCGTGAACCCTGGCAGTGTACGTAAGCACATTCACATAGACACAGCCTGTATTTGCTTCCTGTGGCTGCCCTAACAAAATACCGCAAACTGGGTGGCCAAAAACAACAGAAATTTATTCTCTCACAGTCAGAAAGCCCAAAGTCCAAAATCAAGATGTCAGCTAGGTTGGTTCCTTCTTGAGGTTCTGGGTGAAGAGCTGGTTCTACACCTTTCTCCTAGCTTCTGGTGGTTGCCCGAAATCCTTGCTTTTTTTAGCTTATAGCTGTATCACTCCAATCTCTGCCTCTGTCTTCACATGGTGTTCTCCCTGGTGTGTGTCTGTGTCTCTGGTGTCCTGTCCTGTCCTTATAAGGACACCAGTGCTTGGATTTAGGGCCCACCCTAATCCAGGATGACATCATCCTATCTTACATCTTAATTACATCTGCAAAGACCCTCTTTCCAAATAAGGTCACATTCTGAGGTTCAGGGTGGATATGCAATTGGAGGGACACTATTCAACTATACACGTCTCCTCTCTTTTTGCCCCTAAAACCATAAAAATCTACAGTAGTCTTGGTAAGTTGCATTTCTGGCTAAGACGGGGTCAATCAGTAAACCTTCAACTCTTGTTAAAAATCATTATATGGCTTCCTTGGTGGCACAGTGGTTGAGAGTCCGCCTGCCGATGCAGGGGACACGGGTTCGTGCCCCGGACTGGGAAGATCCCACATGCCACGGAGCGGCTGGGCCCATGAGCCATGGCCACTGAGCCTGCGCGTCCGGAGCCTGTGCTCTGCAGCGGGAGAGGCCACAACAATGAGAGGCCCGCAAACCGAAAAGAAAAAGAAAAAAAAAAAAAAATCATTATAAAAAGCCATGCTTTCCTGATGGCTTGTTTTCTTGTAAGATTTCAGGATCTTCTTTGTGTGTCCAACAAAAAGTTATAGAGGAAGGAGTTTATTTTGTTTTTTAAAAAAAAAGCATAGTTCTAACCTCCGTGCTATAAGAGCTCAGTGCTAGCCCCTGTTCTGATGTAACATACTACACAGCCTTGGAAAAGCCACCTCTTTGGGCTGAAGTTCCTCTGTGTCTGTAAAATTAGAAAGATAATCAGACTAGATATCGGGGGGCCAGGGTGAATGACCCCACCTCCCCAAACTGACCACCTTAATTTACTTTAGCTTTATGCAGTCATTTAAAGATATACTGGAAATTAAGTTGACTGAAGGACGATGCCAGAAATGATCTCAAAGTGTTTTGGTTGGAGACAATCTGGCATTAATTTGGATAGGTGTTAGCAGTTCAGCAGTGCCCTTTTCCTGTTTATTCTGGCCCCGTGAACCGGCTCCATTGTTCATCTTGCCACTTTGTCATTATGGCATACACCGGGGGAGCTCCCTTGTGTGTATTTCTGTCCCAAAGCAGGTGGTGCTTTGTCCTGTTTTCTATACATCTCAGTGGTGCATTGAGATGAACCGTGTTTATAGAATAGTTTTTGTAGTTCCAAAGAGCGTGAATGTTCACTGTCCTTACATGGAATGCACCACACTAATCTCACCCTCGACAACATTGTATTTCACATGTGTATTCTCTAAATTTGTCTGCTTTTCTAATCGGAATAAGTAATTCAGGGTGTAATGCTACCTATCTGTACTGCTTCAATCCTGAGAAAAATGAACACCAGCTTTTGCTTTGGCTTTCATGAAAGTAAAATCCCTTTTATGACATAAGTTCATAATGAACATAATTTCTCCACTGATTGAGAATTCACACGAAGCACCCACCTTGCAGAGGTTTTCACTGCTGCTACTGTGAGGTCACTGTTGCTCATTTGGGAAGATTTCTGATGTGAGAGAAAAAAAGCAACGTTCCAGTTAGAAAGAGCACGTGGGGCTTCTTCTGAAGGAAGAAACATACTGAAATAATCTACAGAAATGTTGGGCATCAGAGCTCTGGAAAGGGAAGGGTGCTAGACCTCCTGGGGAAATACAGGACTTCATGGGCCAAGGTTTCTCCGCCCGCCCCAGACCTGACGTGCCCCGTGCTCCCTCCTCCTGCCGCTTCTCTGACCCACACACCCCACCTCCACCCCGCGCTGTGCTCCTCCCACTCAGGCACGTTTAACATGCCAGGCTGTTCTGTCCTGTTCTTATGCTCGCCCTCACACTTGCAAGAACTGTTGGTGAATCCTTTAAAGTCATCTTCAATTGTTTCTTGTCTCTCTCCTCCTCGACAGACTGTGAAGGAGGAATCCCTTACTTTGCCAGCCGTGAACCCGATAGTGACACCGCAGAAGTCTGGGAGCACGCTGGATGCCAGTCTGCACAAGGACCTCTTTGGTGCCATCTCTGGCATTGGTAATGCTCGGGCTCTGACCTGCTTCTCTGCAGTCTAATTCGGAAAGCGTCTTTAATCCAATCATTTGTTAGCTTTCAAATCAGAACTTTGAAGTCTTGAGTTTCTACTTCAAATATTCTTTTCCTGATTTTGCTCCTCAGCTATGAAACCCTTAACTCTACACTGAAATAAAGATCTCAGATTTCAGGAATAACACATGTAGTACACTAAACCACATATTTGTCCTGTTTGCTTTTTGTTTAATGCGTGTTAATTTTTCATTTTAAATCTTCAAACTAGATTGTTTATACTTTTAGGAAAAGAATATCTTTGCAAGCGTGTGTGTGGTGGGTAGGATTTATTTGTAGTGTTAACGATTTAGATGAGATGTGACAGACTAATTGCTGATGGAGATACTGGTTTATGGCTAGAATGCAGTCCTGAAATCAGTTTTCTAAAATCTTCTTTCCTACAATATTTTTTCTATCTGAAATAATGTTAGAGCAGCCCCCATGGGGAGGAAAACAGATGGCATAAATCAAGATTCAAATTGAGTAGTTTTTCCATAAGAAAATGCCTGAGAAATGTATTTATTAATACTCTGATTGAGCACATGTGCCAGCTCCTTCATAAAGATAAGGGTACAAAAAATATATATATATATCTTCACAGACACTCACAGGCTTATGCTGTCTTCATTTCTTCCTCTCTTTTACACCACAGCTTGAATAAATGAAGCATCCTGCTGTGGCTACTGCTTAGACCGCCCAATAATGGAACTAACTCATAGGGCAGAATAAAGGGCAGTCCTTTTACCTAATTAATCTGCAGGACTGTGGTTCATTCTGAGTTTATGTCCTTAGCTTTTGTGTTGTTCTAGTTGCTAACGTGGTATTTCATGTAGGTGATGAAACTGGCCAGACTGTAAAATTGGAAACCTCATACCAATGCTCAGATTTATCCCATAATGCTCATACCAGTCTTTAATCTTACTTCTGTTTCTGTGTATTTTTCGTAGTCATACTTACCTCATTTGGCGTTGTAAAGATGAAATGAGTTAATTCATACAAAACGCAGAGCCTGGCACGTGGTATTTCCATTGCCTTTCTCATGGGGCCCTCGCTCTGCCTCCTTTGCCCCACTCTGTCCACAAGCCCAGCCGCTCTCCGGGAGTGGGGAAGGGGTCCTTTCAGGGGCTTTGTCTGCAGCGGTTCCCAGCACTGTTTTTAAAGTCAGACAGATGTGGCTTTGGATCCAAACTCCACCATTTACAATTGCCATGGGCAGGGTGTCTCTCCTCTTTACCCTGTGTCCACATCTCAAAAATAGAGTCGTGGTGAGGGATGAAGAGCTAGTTGAATGTGTGCAGTGCTTGGCAAGGTAAACAGTGTTATTATTTGACTGTCATTATAACAAGCACAGTTCTTCAGTGTTATTCATGCTTTGTGATAGACTCTTAGTAGCCTAAATCTTAACTCTCTGTCCTCTCTGACCAGTATTCTGTAGGATTTAAGACTTTGTGGAAATGCTGAAACTAGAATGAGGTGATGTTTTGACTCTGACTTGATTCTCCAATTCCACATTCACCTTTTCAGGGTTTGGGGTGCCTTGAGAACATAGAGATGAGCCGAGGGGGGTCTTTAGCACAACTTCAATGACATAAATGGCCTTCGATTGCTCTGTGTTCATGGTGAAGTTACAAAAAGTTCTCAAGGCTAATTTTGTCCCATTTCATTCTTTCTTGAATTTCAAGATCTGGATCCACTTTTTATGGGAATTCACCACAATAGACTTAATTTATACTCAGGCTTTTATCTATGTTGCCCCCATCTTTAAACACTTTAATCCTTGTTTCCTTTTAGAAATGCCTTCCAGGAAAGCAGCCCCCACCTTTGAACTGGGTTTACTAGTTGTTTTCTGGTAGCTTTAGCAATTCTTCTTTTATTCATCAAGGAATTTCCAGTTCGTTTTAGTCCCAGTGCTTATCAAGAGCTGACTTTCTCTTTACGTCTCTTAAGGAAATTCTGTTTCCACACTTACTGAGAATGTACCCTCAGCGGTTTTTTTAATGTCTTTGGAACATGGTGCATGAAAATTTCTGAAACCGATTCATTGCCTGGATAAAAACTACTCAAAGATTACGTTCATTTTAGGGGCTTCCCTGGTGGCACAGTGGTTGGGAATTCGCCTGCCAATGCAGGGGACATGGGTTTGAGCCCTGGTCCAGGAAGATCCCACATGCCGCAGAGCAACTAAGCCCGTGCACCACAACTAGTGAGCCTGCACTCTAGAGCCCTTGAGCCACAACTGCTGAGCCCGTGTGCTGCAGCTACTAAGGCCCACGCACCTGGAGCCCATGCTCCACAGCAGGAGAGGCCACTGCAGTGAGAGGCCTGCGCACCGCGGCAAGGAGTGGCCCCCACTCGCCTCAGCTGGAGGGGGCCCACGCACAGCAGCGAAGACCCAACACAGCCAAAAATAAATTAATTAATTAAAAAAAAAATTGCATTCTTAGGCTCAGGGTTCCTTTACCTACCTACTCAGTGTATTGCATTTTGCTGTCTGTACAAAGGGGAGAGAGTTGAACTAAATTTCTTTTAAAAGTTATGCACTGGGCCAGGATATTAAAAACACACACACACACACACACACACACACACACACACACACACACACACCCCCCAGGAACATAGTTCTACTAAGCATGTTGATTTTTTTTTTTTTTTTTTTTTTTTTTTTTTTGCGGTACGCGGGCCTCTCACTGTTGTGGCCTCTCCCCTTGCGGAGCACAGGCTCCAGACGCGCAGGCTCAGCGGCCATGGCTCATGGACCTAGCTGTTCCACGGCATGTGGGATCTTCCTGGACCGGGGCACGAACCCGTGTCCCCTGCATCGGCAGGTGGACTCTCAACCACTGCACCACCAGAGAAGCCCCAGCATGTTGATTTTGATTTATTACATTTACATCTGTTTGCCTTAGATTAGAACTCTTGTTCTGGAACTGAGCCTAAAACTTTGAGAATTTAATGTCTAATTTTACTTTACTGAGAGCCTTTTTCTCCTGAGTTCTGTGTTCTACACTAAGTATGAAGTCTGGTTATATTAGGAAGACGATAGTTATAATTTGGTCACAGTGCATGTTTCTTTTCTCTCTGAGTATAGAAAAAGGCCCCTGGCTTTTTCATAGGGTTTTTACCTGTACCCTGTGGCAGTCAATCACACAGTTCCTATTCTGGGTAGGCGCAGCCCCTGGCCAGTGGTTTACGTGTTCCTGTTTGCACTTACATTTTCAGATTCCCTTGCCCTTCTTTGCTTGATATACTTAATACACTGAACTGGTTTCAGAGATGGTGGTGGATAAACCTGAGTGTTAGGGGCGGGGAGAGGATTAACTTCGAGGTGTATCAGCCCATGGCAGCTAATTTGCAGGCTGAAACCCAAAAAGGGCCTGCCTGTTCTGAGGTGCCAAGGAAAGGCATCTCAGGTGAAGGCAGCTTGGGGGTGGGAGGCTGTGCTTATAGCTTGCTGCAGCGTGGCGCCGAAAGTCTTCCGCAGTGTGCACTGCCAGCCCAGCCTTGTAGCCGGAGGCATGCCTTTTGGTTCAAGCCAGAATGTGCAAGTCTAGGAGTCATTTTTACTTATGTGATTTATTTAAATCTTATCTAAGCAGGAAGTCGATCTATTACTTTTAAAAATTCCACAGTATTGAGGTAGGGGTTGACTTCTCCCTTAAAATGCTATTTTTTTCAACAGATGTCACAAATTTTATTTCCAAGTTAGATTTCCTTTCTGCTTGTAACTGTTTATTGCAGAGATTCCCAAACATTCTCAATTCACAGCACCCTTATTAATCAAAGTAATTTTTCATGGAGTCCCCAAGGCCAAAAGAAACACCTAATGGTTCTGTTTATTAGGTACTTAGGGCCAAATAATAAGTACTTATAACCTAACAACTTGGTAGGCATTTGAAAACTATATACATACATAAAGAAAAAAATTTTTATTTTTACTAACCACGATTCTTACTAATGGGTTGTGTGTGCCTGTTGGGCGCTACACGGCTTCTCAAATTTGGAATCAGATCACTCACCAACATTCTCATTTCCTGTTCCACACTGATTTTCACCCAGTACTTGCTTTTTATCATCGCGACCACCAAATACCCCGCTTCACAGAGATATGACATCACGGAAAGGAATGTAGCACAGTCGGAGGTTGAAACTACAGTTTCTGGCAGATGTCAAGTATCACTGTGTTTTCCTAGAAACTTTAAAATGTCCCATGACACCCCTCAGAGTTTTCTGGGGTATCTCAGCCCGCCGTTTGAGTACTGCACGTTTATTGCATGGTTTAGTTTTTTTTTATTTGATAGTTGTAGGTGGATTTATCTTTTTAATTTTTTGAAGTCTTTATTCTACCCCAGTCTGAACCAGCATGTTCTCCTTTAGTCTGAGCAATCCAAGGTGGTTTCTCATAAGTGAATTGATAGTTATGTCTGAACGTTTCAGATTAACGGTTATTTGTATCTCAATCTAAATGGCCTGATTCTTTAAAGGAGAGTTAATTGAATGAAACTCTTGAGCCAGCTTTCTCACAGGAAAAATAAGTGCCATAAAAGCAGTTTCCCTTATTAAAGTTCAGTACTTATTTTTATTTTGTTCTGTCTCACCAAATCTTTGGTCTTGGCTTGATTTCTGTTTAGCTTCTCCGTATACAAACTCAACTCCAAACATCAGTAGTGTGAGAAATGCTGATTCAAGAGGATCCCTCATAAGCACAGATTCCGGGAACAGCCTTCCAGAAAGGAATAGTGAGAAGAGCAATTCCCTGGATAAGGTAATTTCTTTTAATGTAACTTAAGTGTTTCTTATAACTAATGGATTCAGCCCAAAGTAAACATGCTTCATGTTCTAGTGTTCAGTAAGTATGACCTTTTTTCTTTTTTTCCTTAAACAACTCAGTTAACCTGGGGTAGATGATCTCAGAGTATGGTCTAGGGATGGAGCCCATTCCCTGAAACCCCCTGGTTCCTGTTGTAGGATTTCATCAGGGCAGTGTTTACAGTGGAGCACTTTGAGCCAGTGGTTCTGGCAGTTTGAACAGGTAGGGAAATCAAAATGCCACTTGCTTAGAATCCCCACGGTCTGTGTGCCAGGGAACACCAATTATAACACAGTTGTCCATGCGAATGGGCGTTGGATCCGAAGCTGGCTCCAGAAAAGATTAATCAGTTGTACAGATGATGCAGGGACAAGGCTTTATTTGAAATCACTCTATTCATACTGTGCCCCCAACACAACACATCCTCCTCATATTTAACTATTTTTTTCTTGAAATACCTAAGTTTGGAATTTTGTGCAAATGGATAAAGCTTGGATTTAAACCTGGAACCATGATAGATTAGTCTCACCTCGGCCACTGTTTTCCTAAGTTATTTCAAGTTACAGACAAGTTATGTATAGGTTAAGTTATAGGTTTATGTACCAATAAACACGTGATTCTCTTAGGGATGTATTCCTAGTTCTCAGAAACGTGGAAGCCGCCCTTCCTCGGGGTCAGCTTCGTAACCTTACCGCGGTTGTGTGGTCGACCTCGCCGTGATGACCCTCAGCTGCGGTTCTGTAGCCGTCCGAGCGTCTCCGCGCAGGTGTCATGACCTGTCGAACTTTCCCCTTGACCCTGACATGCCTTCGTGCGTAGAGGGAGAAGCTGCTCAGAAGGCACTCGGCTTGTGTCATACGCGGAGCTGGAGAGGAGGAGAGCGGCCAGTCAGCCAGGAGACACCGGGTCACCATGGACTTCTCGCTGCTAACGCTGCTGCCTCTGCCGGAAGAGGCCCCACAGGCGGCGCCCCTGCTCCCGCTGCAGGGAGGCCTGGGCTCTCCCAGCGGCGCTGATGAAGTGGGTGGGCGGGAGGTACGCCGGCACCACGGCTTTGCCGCTAATTGCAGTGTGTCTCTTCCTATAATAAAAATACTCGTGTTATGTTATTAGTTAAACCCGATTAGTATATATCTTTTCCATTGCCCACCAGTACCTTGAATGAAAGATATTTTTTCACTGATCTTTCTGCTTTGGTATTTGGCAAAAAATTTTTCCAGATTTCAATTGGAAATATAACTTTCAAGATTTTTAAATTTCTTGTGTTTTTTAAATGAGATGAGATTCTTGTTCTTTTTTCTTTAAGTGAATGCTTTGAACATGGTGTGAACCTGCTGTCTAGTGGCAAAGCTGCCCTCACCCTGCGCCCTGAGCTTTCTGAAGTTTGCAGTGTTGAGCTAAGCTGATGATGGCGTGATCTCATCAGTTTAGGGGCTTTGGTCCTGCTGCACTGAGGTGTCCCTGTTTGTCCCTATCGGGCACCTGCCTGTGGTTTTCCCCCAGGGCTGCCCTAGGATGTAACGGAATAACGGTGACTCAGCTCCAGGCTTTAGTGGCTGGTCCATAGCAGCCCCTCGGACTTAATTTGCTGTTTTCAGCCACTGACGTTTTCCTGAGGATATGTTTGGTTTGGTACTGTCTTCTGAATCATCATTTCTTTTTGATCTTAGCACGCACAGTTTTTTGCATGAAGTTTTGCTTGGCATTTCGGCACTAAGCCGACAACTACGACTGGTTTTTCAGTTTGAAAGGTCCGTGCCTTCTGGCTTGTCCCGGGAGAGTGTGCCAAGGAGACAAGACAGAGCTTCCATGGATTAACACTTGTGTGTATTTGGTGACAGTGTGCTTGTAGTTCGTTGACAAATCATTTATACCTTCCAATTTGTATGATTTGACTCAATTCTAAGACTCTTTCTCTTCCAAGGGAGAAAAGTGAACCTAATTTTGTTTTACCTGTAACGAAGGAGAAAAATCACCTCTGTTTCCTTCTTTAGCACCAGCAAAGTGGCACTTTGGGAAATTCTGTCGTTCGCTGTGACAAACTTGACCAGTCTGAGATTAAGAGCCTGCTGATGTGTTTCCTCTACATCTTAAAAAGCATGTCTGATGGTAGGTAAAAAAATGAAGATACCTATTTTACTTTCCTTGTTTCAGTATTTGGTTTATTTTTTAAAAATTGTAGCTGGTTCAAAGTGTTTAAGGATTTAAAGGGATTTTCTCTCTTGTTTGAAATACATATTAATTTACTGAATGTACTAGAAATAAAAGTCTTAATTTGGAAATTTATTTTCATTAATTATTGTATTTCAGAAAGAGTGCTAAAATGTGAATGGCGTATTTTAAAAATTTATATTAAGCTCAGACATACATCTTCACTAAGGGAGACAGAAGCAGATAAATGAAGTAGCTTTTGATTTTTTTCTTTTTAATTTCATTTGTCCAAGCAAACTTACTGGCAACTTGTATAATTTTATTAGTCAGTCTCTTGAATTAGAGAATGTAGTGTTGGTGACCTAAGCATCTCTTCCATTTACAGTGTGTGTGACATTCCTGGCTTTAACTAGAGGTGGGGTGTGTTTAGTTTTCTAATGGAAATAGTGGTATTCTGGTAGATTAAGCTTCTCATTAAGGGTTTGACAACGACATTTTTAAATAGAAATGACCACAACCATTAATGCTTTATCAGTACCATTTAAAGCTTGTAAACATCCATGGCAGGACAGTTCCAACTCTGATTGTGTGATATAAGCAATCACATGAAACTGTGCCATAGTGTAATGTCACAGTTCTTACCTTGGTCAAAAATCTTCTTCATTTTCCTGTAACAAATTAGGAAGGGTACTGTGAGCTTCATTAAGGTCATTGAGAGAAGACAAACTCTTTTGAAAGTAAAATGCCATTTTTGGAGACCTGAAGCCCACTTGTCTGGTGGCAGGGGGTGTGGGCATTGAGCATCCAGGGGAAGGTACTTCTGCTGCAAATAGTGTTTCTTTTGTATCGAGCTTCCATTTCGGCAGCACTAAGAGCCTGACCTGTAGCTCAGAAGTTAGGAGCAGCATATGATCCTTAAAATGCTTTGGAACTGGAAGATTTTACTCTTCTGTCAACTTGTTACTTTAAAATAGCTATTTTGAAAAACACAAACAGACAAGATTTTTTTTTTGTGAATGATGACCAAATACAAAAGCCCCAGGCTCTTACTCTGATTTTTCAGTTAGAAAGTTGAAATTCTTCCCATTAAGTCAAACGTTCTCAATTTTCATCATGGTAGTGAGTTTCAGCCAGCATTATAGTCCTGTTTTTCCTTTATTGAAAGTTTTCTTTAAAATATTTTACATTTCAAATATTAAATGTGATGTGTAACTAGAAAATAACTTTTTAAAAAACAAATATACAAGAAATTTTGCATCCAAGTGAAAGTTACCCTTTAAAGTCAGCCTTTTGGAAGGCCAGGCACATATTTTAAAAATGCCACAACTTCTTCAAAACAGTTTTAGAATATCCTTTTTTTTACAACTACTGTTGTTACACTTTTTTTCCCCTTTATAATTAGAATTTTTTGTGTGTCTCATTTAAGAAATCTTTACCTACCCCCCAGGCTCTGAAGATATTCTCCTGTATTTTCTTTAAAAGCTGTATTATTTAAATTTTCACATTTAAATCTTAGTATCTACCAAGCATTGGTTTTTGTGTATAGTATGGGGTGGGGGAGAAATTGCCTTTAGAATAGTTTACCAGACAGATAACCAAAATCAGTTGTGTGACTAGCTCTGTCGCTACTCTTTCCTTTATCCCACATTTAATGCGCACCTTCTACACACAGGGCCCCTCGCCCTCTGTGCCTTCTTGTGCCTCCTTTCTCCGTAATAGAGCTTAGCTCTGTCTTTCCCCCTCCTCAGCCAATAGCCAGAGCACAGAGCAAGGACAGGCCACGATGGTACCACCCGGCTGGCCAGCTGGTTCTGTCTGCTGGCCTCAGGTGTCTGCAAGTTGACCCCGAGGGGCCCAGCATCCAGGGAACTCCCTGGGTTCCCAACACACCAGCCTCAAGTAACCAGAGTCCGTCTCTCTGGATTCTAAACTTGAAACCCCCAAGAGATGGAAGCTCCCCGACCCACCCTCTGGTCTAAGAGGCCAGGCATGGCTTTCAAAATCAGGTGCACTTGATTTAAATCGCCATGCCACCGGCCTTCTGTCAGCTGGCAGTTGGGAGAGTTACTTAGCTTCTCTGAGCCTTCATTAGTTCATTTGTAAATGGAAACTCTGCCCCAGATCATGGTGAGGATTCGATGACAGGATATATGTGAAATCATGAGACCTAACACAGTGCCTGGTGCATAGCAGGTACTTGGTATGTATCCCACGGCTTCTCCCGCCTGTCACTGTTCTTGACAAGTGTAGGATAAAAGTCCGTTGCCATGCATCTTCATGAGCCTCCAGCATCTCTGCAGCCAGCCTCTTGCTCATCTCAGGCCCCAAAGACTCAGTGGCTTTTTCCCTGAGAGAAATCTTTTAACGCATTTCTCAACTTCAATGTAAAATGTGAGAAGGCAAAAATGTTTAGCTAACACTCTTTGTGCAATGTCGAATGGTTAAGAGTCATACACAGAGAATGCTTCCTGTAAGTGAATTTGTAGGATTTGCCTTAACTAAAGATGTGCCCAGTTGTTCTTGATAAAGAGCAGGTGTGGTTCTTAACCACTGGTACATTGTACCATCATGCTAGGAAATAGGAACTCTCATACATTGTTATTTGGAAGGCTATTTGACAATATATGTCAAATTTTAAATGTACACACTATTAACATGGCTAGTTCACTTCTAAGAATTTCTCCTTTAGATGTAGTTGGACAAGTGTGCAAGGACGCATGTAAAAAGGATTTTTACCGAAGCATGATTTATAATAGCAAAGAATTGGGGGGGAAGAACAAGTAAATGTCTGTCAGTAGGGGAACTGGTTAACTCAGTTGTAGTACATCCATGGAGAGGACTGTTATGCAGCTTGGAAAAGACTGAGATAGATCCAGGCTTAATTGCTGAATTAAAACTCAAAGGGCAAAACAGTGCCTGTAGGATACATGCTTCCACTGCAGAGAGAGAGTGTGTGTGTGTGTGTGTGTGTGTGTGTGTGTTGGGAAGGGGTTACTTACGTACATGTAAGAATTTTCAACAGATTCTCTACTGGGGAGGGATTCTGTAGTGGGTAATTTTCTAGTCCATTTAAGAGCACATTATGTATAAGTTAAATAGGTACCATGCAGGGCTAGATGATGCATGCTGAAATTAAAGTTCAGATGTAGCTTCTTCATACTGACTAAGCCTGTTGTGCATGTTACCCATTATAATAGATTAGTCACTGTGGTTTATCCTTTGATCAACTATAAAAGGGGGCCGAGGAAAGTTTGGAGGCCTACACTCTGAGGTCTCTTCCCATCTTATAATGTACGAAATAGGCATTATAATTCTAATCAAATAAATGTTTACTTTCCAGATGCTTTGTTTACATATTGGAACAAGGCCTCAACATCTGAACTTATGGATTTTTTTACAATATTGGAGTGAGTAGTTTCGTCTTTGCTCATTGACTCTTGATTTTTCCTGGCTAGTTAAGAGGTGTGAAGAATACAGTGCACCAGCAGTTGAACCAGGACTGCAATATATATTCACATCCACACTTATCCTTAAGCTCTTTCTCCTGGACCTAACCCCAACACCCACTCTCAGGGGCTCATGACCCAGTGGACAGTGACAGCCTTAAATGATTAGATATGTGATTATTGAAGATGAGAGGTTACTACTTGTGCGTATAAGCCATTTTAATAAAATAACACAACATTTATTAGCTGAATTCGGTGGGTGATACTCAGAAACTGAGACATAAAAACTGCTACAATTAAAAAATATGTAAAAGTGAAATCTTAAATCCAGTCTATATTATTTTATTACTTTAGTTTAAGTTTCTGTTTTCCTTTAAGCTTTTTACTTCCAGAAACACGAATCTACAATCCCTTATCCAAAACTAGTGGGGCCAGATGAGTTTTCAAATCCAGAATTTTTTGGATTTTTGAAAAATTTACATAGAGAGTATATTCCGCAGCACCCCACAGTCAAGCACGTGATTGTTTCTGCAGTAAGAAGTTATTTCTGTATACTATGATTGTCCACAGTAGTAGGTTAAATCATGACCAGGTAGCTTTACCTCTGTTAGTTGGGGTCATGAATTTGCTGCCAAATGTGTTTGCACGAATTCAGGGCAAACCCATGGTGTTCAGAGCTTTGTGCATTTTGGAATTATGGTCTTGGTCCCCAAATTCATGGTCACTTCCTCTGCTGAGTTAAAGGTGGGAGTTGTCACATGTGAGACAAGATTCTAGTAAGTTCAGAAGAACTTACTAGACGTTGTTTTAACTGACTCTTATTAAATATATGATTTTTAAAAAAAAACAATCAATGTTGTAAATAAAATACAGTAAAATAAAACAAAAAAATACATAACTTGATGTCTGTAAGGAACCAGTCCATTTACTTGAATCAGAAAAGAAAGCTCCTTACATAGGCTGAATGAGAACAGTATAAGCAACTTGGAACAGTGCATATGGTTTCCACCATGCCTTCTAAGGCAGACGTGGAGTAAATATCCACACCCAAAGTCAACAGTCAATCCTGTCGGTCCTGGGCCTTTCTTCTGCGTTGCTCAAACCAGCCACCATGGCACTGATAGCAGCGCAATATGCGGCCTCCCTTGTGTTTGACCATTTTCTCTGGGTTTAGAGGGACCTTCCAGAGAATTTCTGAAAACCAGAAGTAAGGGGCTAGTGGTAGATGTAAGAGCTTATTGAACATGTTACTGTAAATGGGTTTAAACAAAGCCATGTGTCAAAAATAATTTTATCTCCAGTGACTTTATCGCTCCCTAATAATCTTTCACTCTCTCTGCAGAGTCTGCTTGCACCAGTTCCAGTACATGGGGAAGCGATATATCGCCAGGTACTGTGGGAGTTTTAGTTTGAAGTGTTGTGTCATTCTCTGTGTTGCTTGGATCCAGAAGTGTGGGAACTGTCGTCTGTGGGGATTGGCGGTTGTAATTCTCATAAACCGCCATGAAGACAGTGGCAGGTCTTTGGATTGCTGCCATGAAATCTGGGGGCATCTTTCGCCTATGTTCCTACGTTCCTTCTGTCTTGTTCTGTCTTAGGCATACCTCCTGGAAAGATTTTCCTCCGTGGCCTGTTGCTGCACTTCTCCACTTCCTTCCAAATCCTCCCTCGTGCTCTGTTCCTTCTGTCTCCTCTTTCTCTTCTCCCAGTTCCTCTGGCTGTGTCTTCCCTCTCTTTCTTTTTTTCCTTCCTCAATGATCTCTCTTTCCCTTTTTCGCTTTCAAAGGTCCTTTTTTTTACCATTCCACCTCCCAACTTACAAAGAGAGTAATTTCTCATCTAACCACTTTCCTCCTTAATGAAAGAATGTTTTCAGTCCATCTTAAATTTGTTTGGACTGCCACAAAAACCATCTCTAAAAGTGAGCCTTTTTTCCTCTTTTTCTGAATAAGCTGTCTGTGCCCTCTGTTGCTATCTGACCAGAACTCTCTGTTGAGCATCATAGACCCTCACTGCCCTGTCCCAGCCATCCTCTCGCTTCCGCGCTGAGTTTGAGGAGAGCTGGACACTCACTGCTGATGGGCAGCCATGCAGCTCCTTCTCTGGAGGCTTTCCTCGGACTGCCTCTTGTCATTAGCGAGTTCTTACTCCTTCCCTGTTGCCATTCAGTGTGCCTGTATTTGTTTTCTTCCGTTGCTGTGTATCCTGTGATAATGTATTCATGGGGTCTTGGTCTAAGCATCCTATTTTTCTATTGTTATTGTTGCTAAAATTTAATTATAAGTAAACATATTTATGTTTTAAGAAAAACTTTAAAATTTAGTTGTCATTGAGGTTTTTCTCTTATCTATAATTCTGCTTTACAACAATGAAATAGGAAATAGATTTTTAATAGACTTTCTATTTAAGTGTCAAGATTTCGCTCTTTATGGTAACATTGTTTTTTTCTTGAGATATTTGAGAAAGTTTCAGAATTCTGTTTATGTCAAATAAAAGTATGTTTTATTTTAAAAAGCAAATTTAGAGAGACTATATTATGCCTTCTTCCTATTAATACTTTCTATTTTTAATTGAAATGTGGTGGCACTTAACGTTCTCTAATCCTAACTCTTATTTTTTATCGTAACAGTAATTTTTGCATTTGAGTTTTTTGGGTACTAAATGCAAATATATACAATGTGTCCTTATACAATAACTTCATTCTTTTTGACTTTGTCCCATGAAGATGGGCAAACAGTATATTTGGAACAGAAAGACACTGTGCTGGGGGAGCTTCACACCCTCTCGTGGTGTCACCCACCTCACAAGATGGCATTTGGAAAATGTTGTGCAAATAGAATGAAAAGCCTCAGAGCTGAACACAGTGAATGTGAAAAGCTGAAGATTTCTGCCCCAACAGACTATTTTGGAATTGGATTTTGTGAAGCAGTTAACTTATTTTTTCTATGTCTCTAAATTTAATTTTTTTAAAGAAAAATCTTCTGACTTCTTAAGCACCCTGTATATATTTGCATGTAAAAGTATGCTTCCTTGGACTGTCTTAAAAATAAATGGGCATAGATAGGCGGGGTGGAGGATGGTGTTACTTCATCATGCGCACAGTGGAAAGACGTGCCCTATTTTATAGAAAATTGCCATGGTCTCTGCCGCACATGGAAGAGATCCTGAGTGATGATTTAAACGTTGTCAGTGTTTGCCCTCCGTGGTGGTCCGGTTCTGTGAACACTGCGCCTTCTCATTGTGTCACTTTGAAATCACCCAGCAGCATGTTGCCCGATGATATTCCATGCATGTCCTGTTCTACTCCACACAATAACACAGTGAGGGAGACGGTTGGCTACGGGACGGGGGACAGGTGTCATTCCAGCGCTGGTCTCATTTTTCATCTGCTCTGGTGATGGTACACAGTAGGAAGTTAGCTGTTTGATTGCTAATCCAGATCACTTTTCTATTTTCTTCACTTGACTGCTGACAAGTCTAACAAAGGTTGTGGCTCTTCTCCTCCTTTCCTGGGTAAGAATAAAGGTGTTAAACCGCCTCATATAATCCTTCCCATTGCATGTTTGTTCTCTGTTTCTTCCAATGTATTATTTTAACTAAAAAAATTTTTTTTTGCTGTTTAATAACATATATAATCCAAAAAGATTCGTAGTGTTTTGGCTGTTGTCCAAATGCTGGTCATTAGCACCACATTGGACTGATGCTCACCTTTGTAAAAAGTAGCATCTCTAAATGACTTTCCAAAACTGAAAAGGTCTCTGCTTTGGCCTGGTTTTTGCTCCTTCGTCTTCAGATGCTTTGCTGTGAACTCTGCCAAGTGCTGCTGCCTGTGTGTGTCTTTGGCTCATGTGGCCCCAAACAGGCTCCTCTGTGCTTAGTCCGTGCGTGGCCAGTCTCCTTCGTGCTGTGTCCTGGCCTCACTAACTAATGCTCCCCATCTCGCTGCAGTGTAACAAATCTAACTTTTGCTTCTATCCCATTTCACTCATGTTGCAGGAACCAGGAGGGGTTGGGACCCATAGTTCATGATCGAAAATCTCAGACATTGCCTGTTTCCCGTAACAGAACAGGAATGATGCATGCCAGATTGCAGCAGCTGGGCAGCCTGGATAACTCTCTCACTTTTAACCACAGTAAGTCCCATGACACACCATCGTAACAGCCAGCCATCCCATGTGACAGTTCAGAGGGGAGAGCCCCTGGCCACACCACACCACATCACCAAATCGACTTTTCTTCCAGCTCAGAGCAGTAGGATGAAGAGCTCGTGGCGCAGTTCCCTTCCTCGGAGGAGAATGACATAATGTGGGACGTGGTCAACTACAGCACCAGACCTGAAAGCCTAGACCCTTTGCCCCACGCCATCTGCTTGGTGTTTTTAAAACAAAATCTGGCCTGATAGCCAGACATTCTCTGATAATTTAATTTAGTATTTTGATTTGTTGCCAGTGGCCAGCTTATCATCAGTTTTCCCCATGTGACTCCCAAGAACATCTGGGGCAAGTGCCTTTCACCCTCCTGACCCCATGCGTGTAATTGATCGAGCGTCCACATTCTGACATTCTAGCCCTGAATGTATGTTAATCGTTAAACTGCTGTGAAACCGTAAAGCCCGTGAATCAATGTGTGAGGGTGTGGAAAAGCCAATAACAAAGTGACTTTTTCTGTGTTTTCAGTGTGAGAAAGATATCAAGTGTGCTTGGAATTTCTGTAGACAATGGTAAGATTTAATCAGGTTGAAGTCTGCTTATGAGGTCGCTTCACTTGCAAACCGAGACTTCTTGTTCATCTCGCCTTCCTAACTTTGGGGCTTCCTAACTTCACAGTAGAGACTTTGCCAAAACATGGGAGCATATCTTTAATTTAATTTTATCAATTGACAGAGGGGACGTAGCATCATGTGCTGTTTCTAGAAATCTAAGTGTTTAGTCTTCTTAAGGGTTTCTTGAAGCAGAAAACCTAAAAGATATCAACCATGTAGCACTTTATAAACTAATGTCATCATTTCTGTCAGTGGTGTGTTCTCTAAATTGTCCCATCTTTGCTCCAAGCATGACATAGCTAGTTGTTGTTCTATCTAGACAATTATTTGTACTCATTGCAAGCAGTGTCTTTAATTCATGGTTAGTAATATCTTCTCATCATTTCTAATCATAAGAATTCATTCCATTCACTGTGATTTCCACACCTCTTTCTTAGTACAGGCTAAGAGTATAGACAATATATTCCTGACACCTTAAATTGAGAATAGTTCAAAGTAAAAATGCTGAGGAATCAAAATATGGCACCTTCCCACTCTTCCACCCCCAAGAAAGTTAAATGTAGTGGGTACAGTCTCTCTTTATAAAATTCAAGGCTTAATTTAAATCAATATTATGTCAGTCTGCCACACACTGAATTGGTAGGCTTCAAATGCTAGTTCTGGGTTCTATACTTAGCTGTGAAATGTGCGTTAGTGACATGTCTAAGGCTACAGAACTTGATTTTTCAACATCTTGTCTGTTAGGGCTATTTTAGCTCTGCAGACAAAGGGTTTAAACAGACAAAACAAGGAGTTTCATTATTTTTAGTTTTCATTTCCTATTTAGCAAAGAGAAATCAAATTCCCACTTTTTGCAAGACTTGCTACATTGCCTTTGCCCAGATAATGTATGATACAGGGACTATCAGTACCTCATTATCAGTTGAAATAAACGCTGAAGCTTTAAAGCACTGTAAAAAAAAATCATAAGCAGACCAAGGCCCCGCCTCCAAAGATAATCATGTAGGAAACATAGAAAACAAACAAAAATAAACTGAATGATCAACACACGAATAAATAACCTTAATCCACCAAGATATGCAGCAACCCCTCCCTCTGCAAATGGATTTCACGGTGGTGGTTTGAATTGGAGGAGAGAGACAGCTGGCTGTGTTCTACTGCCAAAAACCCTATTGTTAACATGGTTGATCTCCATTCTCTCTTCCTGCTACCCACAGAGAACCTTGTCCTTCCTGCCCCTCTCCTCTTTCAACCCGAAGTTTTTCTTTAGTCAGTTTTCAGTGACACCATTCTCGATCAAAGTTTCTCCTTTTGCCTTCCCAGTCAAGACTGTGTAGCTGATTATTTTAGCCTTTTGATGTGTGCCCACAATTCCTGCTCTCCCCGAATAGCTTCTGATGCCCCATAGTCCTTGCATCTCCACCCTGAACTCAGTCTTCACTTACATCTCTAATTGTGATTCTGTATTTGGGAGGCTTCAGCCTCTACCACCATTAGCTTTTTGAGTTCCAAATCATCAACTCGGCCAAAAGCCATAGAGAAGGGAGTGTATACTGTATGTATACATGTGTATGTGTGTGAACTCATACATACATGAGTTTTTACATCTTCACCTAGATACTGTATGGGAAATTTGTAGCCACGTATGTCTCTTTAAGAAAATTCCTATTTAACGAATACAGTACCTTCTATTGGGCCAACCAGTATGACAGAGATCCAATATGTGAGAGACTTGCTGGGATGCCAGAGTCTAAAATGAATTTATTTTGGAAAAGAATGAAAATAGGAAGAGTCCCCTATATACCTGCATTTTTCATTTCCTTTCTCTGAGTAGGAAAGGCTTTGTCAGATCTTAGCGTGACCAGCAGGGGGCAGCAGAGGACTGCGAGGAACTTAAGCCGATGCAGGCCAAGCCGCACTGTCTCCATCGCCTATTAACAGTAGGACACGGGAAAAGGCACCACACGCAGCACACGTGTAACGCTAGCGGGCACTTACCCTTACTCTTGGATTTTTATAGGAAATAATGAGAATTTCACTGTGGCCAGTGGTCTTAACTATTTTAAAAACACTCAAAGGGTAGGAGTTTGTTGTTTGGGTCATTGCCCAGGCTTATAAAAAGTAAATGTTTACAACATTAAGGCATTGACCTGTTTAAGGCAACATGTACTCATTGTGTATCAGTAAAAAAGACTTGTGCCAAAGGACAAATTGAGAGTGATAGGTGCTCGGAGTATACTTTGTATATTTTATATAAACTGAGTGATGAGGGGAAAACTAAGTGAAACGTGTTTGCAAATAAGTGATTCATTTGCAAAAATATATAAAGTAACAGTTTGTATTTACTTTAATGTTATGTATTGTTCTAGGAATATGTTAAATTCACTTGCATGATAATCCATATTTCCCATTGGTGTGATGGGAGAGAAGCCAGCCGAGAGGTAGAAACCCTTGAAGAAAACCTGTATTTCATATAATTCAGTATAAGAGACAATTTAAGATCACTGGATTAAGTTGCAGAGAATTAGATCTCAGGTGAATATGGGGAAGCATTTTCTAACTGGACTACCTATTAGCTAGTATAGGTACTGGCAGCTGGAGATGTGAAAACAGAGACTTGATGAGGACCCATTGGGGATACTGTCCAGGTCATTTAAGCATCATATGAGGAGTTAGACGAGATGGCTTGTTCAGACCCCATCTAATTCTGATATTCTTTGATATCTATGAATCTCAAGTAAGAAACTGAATATAGATGATAATTAAGTTCCTTTATTTTAGACAATATTGAATCAATATAAAAAATGCAGGGGAGACATATAGTCTCTGAAGTAAAATCAATATTTCTCAAAAGTTCTTAAGCATGGGTGATATATCTTTTAAAATAGGTGAAATGGGCTTGGATGCTTTAAATGTCTGTACTCAAGATGGTAAATAAAATGTCTATAAAGCCACATTTCCTTGATCTGGAGATAGATTTTTGCCCCTTTGCCAGCATTTCTGAAATCAGGATATATTTTACAGATTTAGCAGGTCTTATCTTACAGATACATCCTGAATATTACCTCTAACATGGTAGCCTGTCATTGATTGGTGCTTCTTGCAATTGATAGGGTTTCAGAGTTGAGAAAACCTGACACAATGCCCATTTAAAGTCGGTCATTTTTAATATTTTTAGTATCCTTAAAGAGGACTTTAAATTAAAAGTTATGATATGCTTAAACCAAGTGTTGTCACAGTTTGGGGTCTGTATCCCATACCATTTTCAGATACAGCTAAGTATCTGATTGTCTAAGTGACAATCACTTATGCAAGGTAATCTGAGACTAGAAAGCAGGTAGTATAACCATTTCCTCGAGTATAAACTCTGAGATGATAGACTAGTTTCACAAATCATTTTGAACCTATTTGTTTCTTCGGTGGTTAATCAGAGGGCAGACAGCAAATCACATGATGTTTTGCCTTGGAATGTCATTCCTTATTCTGTTCTCCACTTCTTGCCCATCTGTGGGGAAAAACTTTTTAGCAATAAAAATGAGATGGAGATCAATAATAGATTGTGTAGTGGTGGATCCATCTGATACTTTGCATAAATATGTGCAGTTAGTAAAAGCTGTAGACCATGAGTTAATATATCTAGGAGGCTAGGTCTTCTACATTTGGGGATTTCTTTTAGCAACAAGATTCCTAGCTGTTCAATATTTATATTTTTTTCATAAAATGTATTATTTTTCTGGATTCATATTATGGGCCAGAGAAAAAAATTAAAAATAAAAACAAGAATTCTGGTTTCATAAAGAGTGAAGGCAGCTTTCAAGAAGGAAGTGCCTCCTGTGAGAACATGTATCTGACTTATTCTTCTAGCCCAAATGTCCTCTGACTTTCGGAAAAGGCGAGTGGCAGTGGATCAGGCTTCTGCCTTTCTGACCACATCACCTCTGATGTGGCACTGGGGAGGGAGGGGTAGTTTACAGATGTCCTCAGCATTACTAAACCGAGCTTTTCAGGAAACAGGACTTCATAAAACGGAGTAAAGTTAGGTAAGTCTAACCATAGCAGATGACATTAGAGGGAAAAAAATCTCATCCTCCTCCTTTGAGTATTTGAAAGATTTGGGGATTTGAGAATAAATCACTTATCTGAGTAACAGCAGAATGAAAATTGTGTACATGTGAGCAGTGGATCCTAAGGTCTCTAAAGCACCCCCTGAGGTGCCTGCTGGAGATGGTGCATCAGGGAAGTCCTTCCCTCCCTGACCTGCCTCAGTGACCACGTCAGTGCCTGTGCCCCAAGGCACCACTACCCCCTAGTGGAAGTCAGTAGGGTTAACAGTACTTCTTACTGGCCCTGGTCAGAATCTGCTTAGTCAGCTTTAAAAAGTTGCTGACCGATGCTCTGAGAAATTACTGTGTCTCTTAAGACCCCTTCTTGGGTTTGCCAGCTCAGTTTCATTTTCCTGTGTTAGCCAGTAACAAGGTGACCATTGATTAGAGTCTTCCCTCATGCACAGCTTTGTTCCAGGTCTTGAGACAGACTGTCCCCATGGGGGTATCTTTTGTCAGATTGTCCAGTCAGTCCCTGTCACTCACACAACGTCCCATGCTGCCACTTATTTTTAGGGATGTTTAAGTAACACTGGTTCAGGAACCTGCTGATTTTTGAGACAAAACGGTTTAAGGAAAAGCAAATTATAACCAATTGTGGCTAAAAGGACTGTTTCTTTTATTCTTATATGATTCGGACACAGGCAGACAGATTTCTGTATGAATTGACTCTTATTCTAAAGGAGATTAGATAGTGTAATGTAGCTTAGAGAAATTTTGTCATTAATTAGCATGGCCCATTGATTATATATGTTTAAAAAATAGCACATTGACAAATTGCAATTCTTGAATTGTTTTAGACATTCAGCCAGGTATAAGTAAACTCTGTTGGAGTTCTTCAGTGTGTAGACCATCTCATCTATAATAATCACACTTGGATACACTTATCCAGTAAGTTATCTAGAAAGAGAAAAGGATAGTTCTGTGCAGAGAATACAGTTAATCACCAAAGCAAGTGCCTTGTTACAGTTTAACCCAGATTATAAAACTTCATTTGGGATAAATGGCAGCCCTCAGTATAGGGTCCTTTTGACCTGTGTGATAATTTTGGTTGGTCTGATAAAAGGTGGTGGTGTTTTTGTTTGTTTTGTTTTGGTTTTTTGTTTTGTTTTTTTTTTTTTTTTGGTCCTCTCTTGCCCTGCTTTGTGATCACTGTAACAATAATCATTAGTTTGTTTTCCTCTTTTGTTGGCTATCTCACCAAACAAACCTTACCAAATGAGGAAATACCTTGGCTTACAAAGGCAGTTCAGTGACTATTAGTACCGAAAAATGTCTGTCTTCCTTTCTGCTAGATTTCTTACCAAAAAAAAACCTAAAAGCAAACCAGGAATATAAAGAAACAGAACTAGCACGGTGCCAAATGTGTTCCATAGCCTTACTAGGGACACGATGACTCTGTCACACTGTGAAAATAATGCAGGCCACTCAAAACCACCATTATAAAAGCAAAGCAAAGTTGGATGAAAGCACATAATAGTTTTGGTTTTTTTTAATCATACTTTAAAAAGCAACTCGGTAGCTTTAGAAAAGCTTTTTGTAGTCTTTCAAAAATCATTCTCTATCTCTGACATTTATTAAAGTCAGAATAATATCATGCTAGTTACTTTTTTATCTTAATAATAGAGATTATGGTACAGTGACCTGAATAAGGAATTGGGAGTGTAGTTTCTGGTTTTATCCCATTACTGGCCTCAAGAAAATTCTCTAGGCTTTCTGTACTTCATTTTCCTGATCTATGTACAAAATGTCCTCCTCTGTGGAGTATTAAGAAAATTACCTACATAGTAAGTGTTGATTTGTTTTGCTCCTTGGAGAAAGACATTACCTGACGTTTTATTATATTGCCATCTTTCTTTGTAATCTAGATCAATACTGAAACACCTTTGCATCCCTTATATATATTTCTGCTAATGCATACCATTTCATAATTTAATCTCAAATTGTATGTCAAACTACATTTATATCAATACTAAATTGATTTTACAGCCACATACAGAAGATATCAGTTTGTATTTAAATTATGATTCTCAAGTTCTCTCCTTTTCTTAAACATTTCTTTCAGTCATAGTGGCTTTTGTGCTTTTTTATTAAAGCAAGTAGAATACTGTTAGCAGTGCAGTCAACTCTTGGTTATCATTCATGATTCCAACTGATAAAACAGATCCTTACTTTATTGACTTGAGACTTACATAGCATTCGCTGTGTGCCAGGCACTATTCCAAGAGCTTCACAGCAATTAATGAATTTAATGCTCACCACAACCCTTTGAGGTAGATACTGTTATTATCCCCATTCTACAGATGAGGAAACTGAGGCATAAAGAGGTCAAGTAGCTTGCCCAGGGTCACACAGCTAGTAAGGGGACGAGCTTGATTCACTGAGCAGCTCATTTTCCTTCCCTGTGCTGTGCTGCAGCCTCTGTCTGTGTGGGGAGCTTCAGAGGTCTCAGCCTCCTTCACTACCACACCATCTTAACAGCTCAGTCAAGTGGCGCAATTGAGTGACTCTGGTCCATGTTCCAGCCCTAGCTCCCCTGTTTACCAACTGTGTGACTTAAGACAAGTTGTTTAGCCTTTCTGGGCCTCCATTTCCTTATCTGCAAAAAGGGTTTAATAATGCACACACTTCATAGGGCTATTGAGGGATTAAATAAGGTGATACATGTAAAGTTCATAGAATTATGGCTGGCACATAGCAAGTGCACAATAAATGTTTGCTGCTATTACTTCCCTCCCAGAGCTGAAAAAGTCATAATTGAATGGAAACATTTTTAATACCTCCTTTTACCCACCCCGCCACCAAAAAAAAAAAGGCAAACAGGGAGAAATGGCCCTGAAGGAAGCCTTCTGGAAATAATCAAAAGTTGACTGTGACTATACCATTCCCTAGCCTTTCTTCTTCAGCCACCGGCAGTAACCTTGTATTATGATTCATGCAGGCTATGGCCACTCGGACGCAGATGTTCTCCACCAGTCGTTACTTGAAGCCAATATTGCTACTGAGGTGTGCCTGACAGCTCTGGACACCCTCTCTCTATTTACACTGGCATTTAAGGTTTGTATTGAACAGCTGTTCATGGTCAGAGCCTCACCTTTTAAATTCATTCTGTTTATTTAACTGAATCAGCAAGAACTTCTTATGTTGTATTTTTACTGCAGCAACTGTTTTTGCCCCTGTAAGGAAACCATTAATCCTTAAATTCCCTTAATGAAACCGTTCCACTGTTAATGACTTGAATTCCCTGAAATATAATACAGCTTAACTGGTCAGGGTGTGCCACCTGCTTGCAAAAGGTGGACACAGTCCCAGGAGGCGGTTAACGCTTGGCCAGATGAAAGCGTTTACCGGGGAAGGTGGCTTTGCTGAGCCCTCGAGAATGATAAATACAGGAACCTAATTGGGCATTTCTGCCTCTACTATCTTTAAACATATCCACATGTGGTAGCAATTAAAATTAGATGTTTATACTTAGAGGAGCAATACCTAAAAACATTCACCTTTTCAATTTTGTTTGGATCTGTTACTAAATTAAATGATAGAAACATTTCAAGTATAGAGAATAAAAAGTGATCTTGGTCTTATTTTTAGGTTTTAGCAAGTAACATTTACGTAGGTAAAGATGGTCTCTTCAGCCACCTTCTTGTTTTTAGGAACCTAACCCTTCCCATTCTCACTCAATAACTACTTCCGTTTCCAGAGAAGCTGAATTAGTGTTAATATGCTCTGAATATGAAATCAGTATGTTTACTTGCAAGGGTATTTGGGAAACATACCCAAAGTCAATCTGTGCTTTACTCATCTCCTCTTCTCATGAAGCACATTTCTTTATTAGAGTAAAAATAGTTACCCGATATCATGTAGCTTTATTATAATTTACCTTTGTTCGTAGCAGCCATGCTACTCACGTCCCCAGGAAATGTCATAACTAGGAACCCAAAGTGATATTGCTTTGGGAACCCAAAAAAGGAACCCTTTTTGTACAATCAAGAAATCATGTTCTTAATGAGAGGAAATGTTTGAAAAGATTTAAGCCCTGAACCCCAATTTATTGTTATATTAGCTTGCTGCCGTTTATTGAGTGCCTTCTGTGTCTTCAGCGTCAGTCAGTCCTCACAACAGCCTGGCCCAGTAGATCTTCTTATCCCCCATTTTATAGATAAGGAGATTGAGGCTGAGATAGGTCAGGAAATTAGCCCAAGATCACTGTGTGTGTGTGTGTGTGTGTGTGTGTGTGTGTGTGTGTGTGTGTGT
>NW_021703785.1:11630246-11745333 GCF_005190385.1 Monodon monoceros
GTGTGTGTGTGTGTGTGTGTGTGTGTGTGTGTGTGTGTGTGTGTGTGTAGGGGGAAGGAGCTAAGCTGGGTGAATATCAAGGTAGCTGAATGATCTCTCACACAGAAAAAAGAAAATTACCAAGCACTTACCAGATGCTGGTACTATGTGGGCACTTTCACAGATATTGTTTAATACACGAAAGGTGTGTTATGTAAACCAAGGTGATTACATGCAGAAAAACATGGTTCTTCTCTGGCTGTTTTAAAATGTCTATTAATACAGTCCTAAACCAAATCTGGCCTTTAAATAGTTGATGATATTTTTAATGTACTTACAAATTTAATCTGAAAATGTATTTTAAGTAATTCTCTGTAGTGCCTTCTCTTGATTTGAGGTGCATGGTGAGAACCAGCAAGTACATGATGAGAAGGATCGCTGTGAACGACCAGGGTGGGGAGCACGTGGATGATGGCGGTCAGCTAGGGAGCCTGGGGTCCAGTTTACACAACCATGAGCCTGGGGTTTAGGTCGTCCTGGTGATTGGTGAGCCTCTGCGACAGAGAGAGTGCTACTCTAAGCTAGATTTTTAAAGTTATTCTATAAATCAGTGTCTAAATAAAAATCAAGCCATATCCCTAGGAAGGATGTCGCTGTCTTAAATAACATGGTTCCAGATATGTCATTTTGGCACCTGAGGTTTAAGTTCGTTTTTCTCCTGTTCCTGGCTCTTTAGAAATTACTGATAATGTGTGTTCATTCTCTGAAAGCCCCATTTCCCTTAGGAGGCTGGTAACGACAGTCAAACTTGAATCCACATCAGACAATTCCTGAGAATTATTTATAACCTATTGCTAGAAAATAGCACCTTATTGCTAGAAATAAGTCATGCCTTTCCCATTATTCTAATGTCTCATTTAATTTCATTTTAATCAATGAAATTCTCCCATCCTCAGTAAAAGTCTATAGGGAGACAGAGGTAGAAATGAGATACTCCATTGTTATCCATGGTTATTTATGAGTGGAAAAGTGAAGGTGATTTTTGTTTTGCTTTTTTCCCTGCTCTGAGCCTTTCTGAATGTTCAGCGTTTTTAATGAGAAAGAGAGAGAGAGAGAGAAGAAAATTGATTGGAAAATAAGGAAGGCAGCTGGTAAACTGGGGTGTGTTCAGGACGAAAGGTCCCTTACCCCTTTAAATGAGGGGTTGTTTATATCTTTGTAATGCATTTTTACTCCATTCTTCAAGCAAGTTTTGTGATCAGAACCCAAAGAAGACTAAATCCTGAAAATGGGAAGCAAAAACCTTGACCAAGAGAGAGTGAAAGGAAGGAAAATTTAACTCCAGTGGTAACAACTTGGAGACAGGCCAATTCAGACAGCAAGGCCAGAGGTCTTAGCGATTTTTGTATGAACCATCTCTCCTGGATATCTCCAGCAAAGATGGCTGAGAAAATAAAAGCTCATATCCAGATTCATGCAAGCCTTAATCCAGCCATAATTAGGAAGGACTGTGACTCCTGGGAAAAGAACTGCTCAGAAACAGTAAACACTAAGCAGTTCCCCAAACACTGGAAACAACCTCTTTTTTTTTTCGGTTGGTGAACAGCTGCTCATGGTTGAGAATTACATCATATTCAGTTAATTAAGTCACATTTTCTGCTCCATTAAATTGTTTCTCTTTCACATGATGGAATTCAATACTGTACTTTTGTGTTTCATGATATAAAGATCACTGTGGATTCCAGGTGTCCTACCAGCTGTAAATACACCTGTGAATTACTGGACCTAAAAAAACAAAACTTATTCCTTGAGTAAAACTTCTTCTCCAACAATAAGATGAGATAAATCTTGAAACTATTACTCCAGCCGTAATTTGCTGTGCAACCGAACTATTTGGACATAAGTTATCTCTGTTCCTCTGGCTAAACTGTAAGGTTGGTTTGAGGTACTGACCTCTGGACATTTTTTTTCAGTGATAGTCATTTTTGCCTACTTGTGCAAAATGCACACATTCTCCCAAACACACCTTTGTCCTGACAGGCCTGTCTGTATTTGAAGATGCAGCTCTCCAGTGTCAAGCACATGTGGCTGCATGCTGGCCTTTAGTTGGGTGACACCTCTGTCCACTGTGCATGTGCAGCAATCATTGGGAGTTTTAGCCATCCAGGCTTTCACGGTGTTAAACCAGTGTGAATTTGCTGCTGGTGCGAGAAAACCTTGAAGAATTAGGAGAGGTAATTAATGGTGACCCTCTTGCCACTTAACTGAGCTAGATCAGAGGGGGCGTCAGACGATCCCTATACTTGACCTCAAGTCTTCCCAGTAGCTATGCAAGCTTAGTTTTAGGGTCGCTGTTTCACAGATGAGAATGGCCAGGCTCAGTTTACCTGTGCAAATCTGTGCACATGAGAAATGGTGCCTGACCCGAAGCCTGTGCGTTTTCCCCCTTACCAGACTGCCTGGTGATTCGTGGCTTTGCAGAGTGCCTGAGAGCCTGTGGCGGGGGAGAAAACCCAGCCCTCACTGGTAGAGGACCTGTTCCATACACCTCACTTCAGTGATTTTTTCCAGCCCATTAATTAGCTGATACCTGTAATGGCACTTCTCTGTTGGAATTAAGGTGTCGCAAACATTACCTCCATATTAGTTGCTGGTGATAGTAAAAATAAGTAAATAAATAGAAGCCCAATCAGTACTGAGGCACAGTGGTCCTTTAAACCGTAGTACAGTTTGCTGGGAAGTTTTAAATTAGTCTGTCCCTTAGTAGAAAAAGTAAATTCTCCAAAGCATGAATTTATTGATAAGTTTGTTTGTACAAGAGGCTTCTGTGCTTTCCTAGAGGATTCATGGGAAGTTTGTTTAAATTATAAGTTGTCTTAGTACCTGAAAAATGTAACCTTTGAGGCTGAAAGTTGTATGAAACCAATCAGCAGTGTCTGGCGTGTCTCACTGACCAAGCTGTCCTTGTGTGTTTTAAGAACCAGCTCCTGGCTGACCACGGACATAATCCCCTCATGAAAAAGGTTTTTGACGTCTACCTGTGTTTTCTTCAAAAACATCAGTCTGAAACGGCTTTAAAAAATGTCTTCACTGCCTTAAGGTCATTAATCTATAAGGTACGTTGTTTCACCAGGGAAGGTCATTCTTGATTCTCACCCATTCTCCTGTGTCTACCTGGAGCTGAAAGGGGCACTTACCTCCCTGGGTTCATTTGCTTCCTCATGTCCATGTAGTTTCCCTCAACGTTCTATGAGCGGAGAGCGGACATGTGCGCAGCCCTGTGCTATGAGGTCCTGAAATGCTGCAACTCCAAGCTGAGCTCCATCAGGACTGAGGCCTCCCAGCTGCTGTACTTCCTGATGAGGAACAACTTCGACTACACTGGCAAGAAGTCCTTTGTCCGGACGCATCTGCAGGTGCGTGTGCTTTAGCTTTCCAGGTCAAGTGTGCTGTGTGGAATTATGTTTTAGCAGGAAAATGTTGAGTGTCACATCTACCAGGTTACCTCGGTGTAAGTATTGAACGATCTGGCCTCTAGATGGAAAATTCAAAAGTCACATTTACTGGTTTTATATATTTCATCCTCCACAGCGTAAGATTTGGGCCCAGGATGTGTTTCTATTGGTAAATTGACATTTAAATGTCGAATCAATGTTCGACTGACCGAAATTCTACTGAGTAAAGATTTATAGAACCTATGAGAGGATACCTCATAGTAAACATCTTAGGTAAGACACAGAAAGCCCAAAGTGACTCTTTTCTGTCTTCCTTCTGTTGACACGCCTGCCATCCCTTCAGAGTTAGTGTCCCAAATTCTCTGCTCTGTGAACCAGGCCAGATACTGAAAATTCTTATATACTTTTGTAGACTTTCTTTTTCTACAAACACATATAGGAGCGCCTTCTCCGTCTCTGTACTTACTCTTTTTTTAAAAAACAAATGTTTATTGCTTGCAAACTGTGTGCTGGGATTCATGGATGAACATGAACAAAACAGGACCTCTCCTGGCCCTCACAGAGTGTCATCTCCTGGAGGACAGACAGACACTGAGGCCCTTGTGCCGTGTGCCCAGTCCCCTAACAGAGGAACTCGAGTGCCCCAGGGAGGGGACCAGGGGGCTTCCCATGGGATGTGACGCGTGAAGAGGGGTTTGGGGGTGAGCATGTTCCAGGCCACGCATGCACCATGGGAAAGGGACCATCCAGGGGACCAGAGAAGGTCCTTACAGTGGAGGTGAGAGTATGGGTGAGAACAAGTTGAGATGGCAACATTGCACATTTGGAGGGATCGCCTGGACTCCAGGCTGAGAATGGATCAGGGAGTCAAGGCCTTAGATCGGGAGACTGTGAGGAAACCATGGTTAAGTTTAGGCCAGAGAGGATGCTGTCCTGGGTCAGGCATGGTGAGGTTAGAAGGGAGAGGAGATTGAGTTGACAATACTTAGTGATTGATTATACCTGGGTGTGGTGAAGGTAAAGGATGAGAAGGGGGAATGGGGGGAGGGGCATGGTCTACGGTTTAGCTCAGTAACTGGGTAAAGGCAGTGCTATTTGTTTTTTGGGTTTTTTTTTTTTTGCGGTACGCAGGCCTCTCACTGCTGTGGCCCCACCCGCTGCGGAGCACAGGCTCCGGACGCGCAGGCTCAGCGGCCATGGCTCACGGGCCCAGCTGCTCCGTGGCATGTGGGATCCTCCCGGACTGGGGCACGAACCCGTGTCCCCTGCATCGGCAGGCAGACTCTCAACCACTGCGCCACCAGGGAAGCCCAAGGCGGTGCTATTTATAGACCCCCAAAAAGACAGATTCCCCCACTGCATAGTTCATATGTACATGTTTTAATAATAAATGCAAAAGACAGTCCATTTACTGAATATTTAGTACATATAAATTCAAGCCAAAAACCAAAGAGGTAAATAATAAGGTCTTCCTTTTTATTAGAGAAGGTGATAGGTAAGTAACCATCCAAGTGATACGGGCTTATCTGATTCTCATTCCTCTACACTCTCCTGATTAGCATTTTGATGTGCAACCGAGATGGAAGGGTAGCAAAATCAACTTCTAGAATAATTCTTGGAAGGGGGAAGATGACTCAGACGTTGTTTCCCACACTGGAGCGATCCTTGTTCGCAGCTTCCCCGTTGCCCCATCCCCATGCACATCCTAACCAAAGCCAGGAGCTGAGCCTGGGGCGTCACTTGAAGGTGAATTGATTTGCTCACGTTTGTGTGTCCCTAAGGTCATTATTTCCGTCAGCCAACTGATAGCAGACGTTGTTGGCATTGGGGGAACCAGATTCCAGCAGTCCTTGTCTATCATCAACAACTGTGCCAACAGTGACAGGCTCATCAAGGTGGGTGGCCCGGTCTCGTTTTATGTTTTACCCCCAAAACTCCGCCTCATCATCTGATATGTATGCACACGGACAGAATGCAGCTGAAAGCCCCGTGTCCCCCTCCACCCTTGTTGCAGCACACCACCTTCTCCTCGGACGTGAAGGACCTGACCAAAAGGATCCGCACAGTTCTGATGGCCACGGCCCAGATGAAGGAGCATGAGAATGACCCCGAGATGCTGGTGGACCTCCAGTACAGCCTGGCCAAGTCCTACGCCAGCACCCCCGAGCTCCGGAAGACGTGGCTGGACAGCATGGCCCGGATCCATGTCAAAAACGGGGACCTGTCCGAGGTAGCCCCACAAGCATGTCAGTCCGGGCTTTTGAGAAAACAAATTGTGTCCCATTCACTGAAGGAAGCCAATTATGAGAAAAATTTCCCAGTAATTCAAAGAAGCCAGTTAAAAATATGTGATACTTTAAACAGTGCTGGGCTTGGGGTTCCTTCATGGTCATCTAAGCATTTTAACAATTTACAACATCGTAAGGGGATGTTTCCATCACAAAAGAGCATTGTTTGAAGGCTCTTAGAAAACATCCATGCTCACACAGGTGCCCGCTAGTTAGGTGCACTCAGTTTCTGCATCAAAACTCCTCTAGATCTAAAATTGAGCTATTTTATGATAAAATTAGATTTCCCTGTATCAAAGTCATGAATGACAGGGCATTGCTTTTTCCTGTTTGAGGTAGTCAGTTTCTGTCTGTAGTCGTGGCAGATGTCAGAGCTCCCTCATGGACAGAGCTGCACAGTTCAATAAGCGACAGCATGGCGGGGGCAGAGGGGGAGTGTGGGCTCCAAGGCAGACTGGATCCCGGATCCAACATTGACTAACTCGGTGACATTGAGCCAGTTCTTAACCCCTCTGTGTCTCTATGACATCATCTGTAAAATGGGGGAAATTAAGGAAAACAGTAGGCTGTAAGGCGGGAAGTATTCATGTTCCCATGAAAACTCTGCTCAGGGTTCATGCCTGAGGCATTTAGGTATGATTAACAGTACTACCAAAGAAGTGTGCTTTTACTTTTAAACCTCTCTAACTGCTTAAATTAGTAAAATTGTGTTCTGTATCTGAAAATTTTATGTAACTATTTTTACCTATTGATTGAGTCCATTCTGTTTGACCATAAGTTTAATCTAAAATATACATTAGCCATAATGAAAATGAATTACATACTGTTAGTAGTAGTAATTTTTTTTATCATTCTGACAAGAACCAGGGCTCAGACATTGGAACCTTATGGTAGGTTCATTTCCAACAGCTATCTTTAATGTTTTGTAAACCATGGCAACTTGGTGAAAAGAATTTATTTTTATTTTTTCTTTTGTTTTAAGGTGTTTATAATGTTATCCATTTAACATAAAATAATATTTTCATTTAGAATTTTTGGAAAAAGTTATAACTTCATCTCTGAATCTAAGAATGCACATGCCTTTTCTTCAAATGATCCTCTTTTCCCTTTAAGAGAAATAATGCTGAAATTTTATAGTAAGAAAAAATGCTTTTTAAAAATCTTTTACATTTAAATTTAATAATTTTAAATAGAAATAGGTCTTAGCAAATTTACGGCCATTTGTCTCAATTCAAAGTTTAAAAATTTCAATTTATTTGAATTGTTCTACTTTTTTCAAAAGGTAAGATGTCAGCCATTAGAAACACTAGTTGATGCCTTGAGATCTAATATAAGTACATATAGTCATTAGATTTCTGATTGTGAGCATTGTGCCATTCTTCATAATTGGTGATTCTGAAACATGTCTTTTGTTTTAGGCAGCAATGTGCTATGTCCATGTCACAGCCCTGGTGGCAGAATATCTCACACGGAAAGGTGAGAAACGATTCCTGGGTTTTGTGAAATAAATATAAAATTGCACAGAACAGCAAAGACAAGTGAGAGCCATTAAGAAAGATGTGGACGTGGGGGATTTCTGTGTGTGTGTGTGTATGTGTATGTGTACAGTATATTCATTGTTTTATTCACTGGTGTGACACTTGCTTGATGTGGTAGGCACCGCAGAAATGGAAAACAAAAGTAGGTGGCATTTTGTCGTATAACCTCTTACTAATAACTCCATATTGCAAAAACTAGTTAATGAGCTTGGCATCTGGGAGTCCCTGACCAGCCAATCTCCAGCTGAAAAGATTTTATTTTCCCTTAAGATAGTTCCCACCGGAACTGTTTACCAATCAAAAGGCAGCTGTAACAGGAGGTGATCAGGCAGTATTTTCTGGAGCACAGCCCGGTCGGCTTTGCTGTGTGCGAAGGCAGCTTGCAGGCTGGAAACCTTGCCGCCCCATGGAAGGAGCTGGCAGGAGTGAGTGCCACCCACCTGTGTGCTAAGTGCTTGTTCCCACGTTAGCAGGCCGCGAGTTCTGTCACGGCTCCTCTGGTTAAACACCAGTTGCTCGTTTCCACTTCAAATTTGAGAACACGGGGCTTTTAGAAAGGCCAGTTGTGTTCATGTGTGTACTGGAGCACGGCTGCACCAGATCTGGCTAATTCCTTCACAATGTGAGGAAACCACAGATGGCCAGGTCAGGGAATTTCTATCTTTCTGGTACAGCTGGCTCTTTGGAATGGAATTTAAGGGCATCTAGGCTTGTCGTACGTCAGAGCTGGAAGGAGAAAGAAACCAGGGAGGGGCTCCGTATTCTCTTACTGCCAGCACGATTTCCTGTTGAGACCTTCTGTCGGGTAATACATCTCCTCATGTTTAGAAGCAGGCCTAGCCCTCCAGCTGGAGCCGTCCTTCCTCCCCTCCAGCCACAGCACCTGCCAGAGGAGGCGCCGGGGAGGTGAGCTGAGAGTGGGCCGGCCGCCCGTCCCTGTGACACTCAGACGTATGGGGTTTCTCTTTCAACTCTGCTGGGATGGACTTGGCTCTCCTTCCCTCCCTTCTTTTCCTGGCCACTCTGGTTTGATGGCAGGCAAGGAGAAGAAAGCACTTTGGCCACCATTGTCATTCCACCAGAGCTGAGTTGTATTTTTAAATCTACTCTGTAGCCAAAAACATGGATGGTTGGATTTTATAATTTTGCTTTTTGTACACTCATGTATCCTCAAGCTCCCAGGTTAGTGCTTTGCATAGGGGAATATTTGTCTCCATGAAACAAAAGCAAGGCGAAAGCTGGACATTGGCAGAGATGCTAGACAACCCATGAAGGGGCTGGAAACCTTGACCATGTGCAGCAGAAACATCTCTGACTTTAGGGTCCACTCTTCCAAGACTTGATTTCAAACTACTCTGTGTTCCTTTTTTTCCTGAAACATGGGAGGTCTCAGTTCAGGTATTGACTTTTGTTTTACTGTAAGCAGTAATCTCAGTAGAGCAGGAAGACATTTCAAGTCCTTCTTCACTTGATCGTTTTTGCCCAGCTGACATTGTCCAAGTGACATGAAACTTTCCCCAGTGACTCCATGGGAGGAAAGGCCTCTTCTTACCCCTTAGGCTGCTGACGTGGAACCAGCCAAGGCAGCCCCACAGCTCACGGCTGCGGCCATCGAGTCACATCTTGGTAGACTGCTTCCTGCAGGAGAAGGGCGAGTTCTAATCTGAGTTCTGGGTTACCCCAGCCAGAGTAGGTGAGATGACAGCTTTAAGTAAACAGAGTTGTTTTTGAGCCTGTATTTCTCTGATTGGCTTTGGCTTCTTTATTTTTCTTGGTATCTGAGCATGGGTCATTTTACCAAATCAAACTATTGTTGTTATTACCTTGCTATTAATTTGATTCAATACCTATTTCAGTTTATTTAAGGATTACATACATTTTAATAAAGGTGGGTGAAAAATAAAAAGGGATGAGAAAAATAAAAGTTGAGGGCAGTGAGTGTTAAATATTGAGGAAGCGAATGAAGGAAAGCACACAGTGGCGCCCAGGCTCCCCATGGGAACGCTGGCCTGAGACGCAAGAGATTCCAAGATCGGTCCTCGTTCAACCCAGAAACAAACAGGGCAGGAAGAACCCTCGCGGTTCATCCACTTTCAGGTTGATAGCTCCAACTGTCTCCCCTGCTCTCTAATTCTAGGCATGTTTAGACAAGGATGCACAGCTTTCAGGGTGATTACCCCGAACATAGATGAGGAGGCCTCCATGATGGAAGACGTTGGCATGCAGGACGTCCACTTCAACGAGGTGAGCGCCGCAGCCCGCGAGGGCTCCGGTAACCCCAGTGTCTCGGGTGCTGCCGTTCACCCGCCCCTGCACCAAACTGGGATTTTCTGTCTGCCGCTGCTGTGTACACACTTCACTCTAAGATAATTCTCCAGAGCACTGAAACTGAACAGTGAAAGCTTCTGCCATTCCCATTCCCAGGAACTCCCCCTTTCCTCTGGAGAGGGTGTGAGGAACTAGTTAATAATGAAGTGAGGCTGAGAGCTTGGACACTTGGGGTAAAAGGCCCAGTATTGTAAATCATAAAGCTTCTCATTCTTCGCAACAGCTAATTTCTCTGGTTCCTGGGTTTTATTTCTGACTTTTAGATCAGTATCTCCAGCACAAGATATCTCCCCGATGTCCCCAAACATGCAAGGCCATGAGAGGCCAGACTGGGCTCAGGGGCAGAGCAGCCCCTGTCCAGGCCCCCAGTTCTCTGCCCCCACTTGAGTGCTGTCAGCTAGGGCCTGTGCACCATGAGTAGATAAGACCACCCTTGCCCACCCCCCATAGAGACCAGAAAGTTTGACTTTAGATCATTGTAGCAATTTTTGCAAGTTTCTTGCCAAAACAGGATCACCCTGCAGCCACTTAAAATCTGAAACTAGAGAGTTCTGAAGTACAGCTAGGAATTTGAACAAATGCCAATTTTCTGTGTGCGTGTTTCTTCACGTGGAGAGAAAGAACAGAGAAAGGAGTAAACGTCTTCTGCCTCTGTTATACTTGTGTTTATGATGTGGAAGTCCTGCAATTAATATCAGGACTTTTGATCATGTTCATGCTGGTAAGCTGGGCCCATGAGCAAACATCCTCCGTGACACTGACCATCCATGAACCAGCAATTCTCAAAGTGTGGTCCTGGGGTCCCCGAGACCCTTTCGGGAAGTCTATGAGGTCCTTACTTTTCCAATTGAATATCTCTGTGAGGCTGGATTTTCTTTGTCTACATCACCCAGAACAACATATTGAAGAGATTGAATGCAGAAGCAGAGACAGGAATCCAGGCTTCTCCTATGAAGTCAGACCTCAGAGTTGCAAAAAATGTAAAACAATGCCACTCTTCTCCTTAATTTTTTTTTTGAAAATGTTACTTTTTCATTAAAAGTGTTATTTTCATTAACATGTCATAGGTTTATTATCTTAGTTTAAAGTAATAAATCTTTTTACTTTTTTTTCAGTTTTAATTCCTAATATTGTAAATATTGAGAGATAACACCCATGTATACAAAAGTTCTCAGCTATTTTTAAAGAATTCTCAATAATGTTTATGCTATATAAAGGGACCTTAAGCCTCAAAAGTTTAAGAACCACTGCCAAAAATTGTCTAGTCTCAAATGACCCTCTAAATTAAAAATTAACTGTGAGAAAGAAGGATAATATATTGAGTGACTTCACATTTAAAAATTAAAATAATTTTAACCAAAATACATGAAGTTCTCTAAGTATTCTGAAGGGGAAAAAAAAAAACCAGTTGGTTATTACATGGTCTTAACAGTTCAGCTGTTTCTCCATCTTGAAATGCCTGGCCCAATGGTAATTTTTTACTCTGACGTGTGTGCCTGTCACTTAGGCAACAAGGCCCGCATGCTCTTGGCTTTGAACTCCTCGCTTCAAGGAGGGCTTGCACTGGGTTCTTCCCTGAAAAGAGGCTTGAACGCATTGTTTCCTTGGAGAAACCACCCTTGTCCCCCGCTGACCAGTCAGTCCTCCGGAGCGCAGCACTTTGTTTAGATTCGATAAGGAAAACAGCAATGCCAAGAACAACTAAAGATTCGAAAGTAAACAGTTGTGGGTAACCTGTCATCTGGAATGATAACATGAAGTTCAGGTTTGCTCATCGGATGAAGTAATAGGCTGGAATAGTCTCTGCAGCCTAGGGAATGAGCCCTGTGAAATCAAGGGCAGGCTTGATTGGGGAAATTTGTGGATGGCACCCCCTCTGAGTAATAACTGAACATGTGACAGGGATAACTTTATCAGTTATTTTCAGAATATGGACTTCCCACCCTGTCCTTGAAGCGTAAAGTTGGTAAATCTTTAACAAGGTCCACAGTGCACGACGATCTATCCTGATTAGGATGTGGCACAGGGGGTTGTAAAGCCCCAAGCAAGCCCTGCGCATTAAGAGTGAAACTAGCCAGCAGTGAAAAAAAGAACGTGTTCCAAAAGTCACGAAAGCTGAAACTGCCACGTAGTTTCCAGAAAAAGGGAAAGTCGAGTATCTCTGCCAGAGGAGGAGTTTTGGGGAAAGCTGATGGGAATAGATGTAGAACAATAGTTTAATAAAAATCATTGCCCTTTTAATGTGCATTATTAGATATATTTAAATGTCTAAGATGCTCTCCTAACATGATTTTAGAGGCGCTACCTAAAAATGCACAATTCTCCTAGGAGGAGACCTCAGATGAGTTTTTATTGGTAGCAGTCCATCTTCCTTGACTCTGATCTAAAGAGCGAACTCCCCCGCAGCTGCTTTTGATTAAAGAGAAACGTCCCATTCCTGTTTACATTTTGTTTCACAAATTGGAGCCTGTGCAGATTGAAGAATTCTGAGTTGCCTATGGTGTCAAAATTCCATGCAGCCCATGTTGTTTTGAGATCCCTGCCTCATCCCATACAGGCAGGGTCCTAGAAGGAAATAGGTAGCGCTCTCAGAAACTGAAGCAAGTCTAACAAAGGGACTATTTTGAAAAGTTTGGTCAGGGTTTAGGGACACCAACAAGGAATATTGCAGAACCCTGGAGGTTAGCAACAGCTGGGTTGCCACTGTCAACCTGTGGGCTAAGGGAGCGGGGAGAGAGAAACTACACAGAGGGGCCACCTGCCCCGGCTCAGTCCTGGCATGGGGGCAGGGAGGGAGGCACCCCCTCCCCACACTCTCCTTCTGTCCACCAGTCTCCTGCTGGCCTTCCACTGGCTGAGCCCAGCAGGCAGGCCAGCAGTCCTGGTGCGTCGGCCCGCATGGCACAGAGCGAGGGAGGAACGGGGCCAAAAGGGACTGTAGTGGGGAACTGGAAAATACAGTCCATCCTCATTATTTGCCCAGTTGCTAAAATTTCTTTGTTACCCCAGAATCAGCATGCACTGAGGTGCTTTTACAGTCATTTGGGGACATGGCACAAAGCAGCAAAAAATTTGAGGCCACACGTTCCCATCTGAGGCTGAACAGGCAACACTCTGCCTCCTTGTTTCAGCTCGTGCTGTAAACAGGGGTCCTTCTCTGGCCCCCTAGCATGGTGCTGAAGTGCTGTCCAGTGTTCCTGAGCTCAGGAAGGTGATGTGCCTTACGGAGAAAATACTTGTCAGATAAGCTCTGTTCAGGCAGGAGTTACAGTGCTTTGGGTCGTGGGTTCACTATTAATGCATCAACCATATGTACTAAACGAGGTGTCTTTAAACAGAAACACACATAAAACAAGGTTAGGTACTAATCAGTTGCCAGAAATTTTGTAACCAGAGGCTCTCTGGAGCCTAACCTGTATTTCCCCAAGAATGCGGTGTTCCGTGTTCACAAACGTAGTGTCGGTGGTGACCATAGAACATAACCACAGCAAATAATGAGGATCAACTGTGTTTGGCACCCTCAAGTGTTGTTTCACAGACCAGCAACGGTGAGGTTCACCTGGCAGGTCACTGACTTGTCTTAGCCAAACTGCATCTACTCAGAAATAACAATTATAAAATGTTCATACCTACAGAACATCCCAAGAGAGAGTTAGCAACAAAACACATCCTGTGGTTCCTCTGTTTACATCTCATCCAAGCCTGGCAATTTTCTGTAACCCTGTAGAGTGGTCTAAGCATCTGCTTTTCCTTGACCGAGAATGCTCTTAGAACCACCAAAGTTATATAGCATATCTTCGCTTTTATAATGCTTCTCGAAAACAACAGCAGCAGGGGACGTGGCCCATGGAACTTGTCTGACTGCTCTGCCTTGTCTCATACCAGGACATATTGCCCTGCTTCATGTTGCAAATATTTCCTAAGCTTCCTTATGCTGGAGAGACAAGGGTGAGCATGATGTGATGTGATCATGATGTGATCTGCCCCAGCACACAACACTGCTTCCGATGCTTTCTTGCCATTGAGGAGAAACACCTAAACCACGGTCCCTTAGAATCTGAGTTGAAAGTTGTCTCAGTTCTTTGTGGCTTAGAAATTTCTACATTTACATGTGTTGATTCACTCCATAAACTAGCTGTGTGCCATGTGCCAGCTCAGTGATATATGAGGGAGTGCCTGTCTTAGAAAGTTTGACCTAGTGTGCTAGTCCTCAAGGTTTAGTGTGCTTAAAAATTACGTAGATTCCTGTTACAAATATAGATTCCCATTCTAACCCACCCCCACCCATCCCCAGATTTAGTTGGGTGACTGTAGCGCCTGGGAATCTGTATTTTAACAAGCATCCCAGGTGATTATTCCGATACAAAGGATCTTCGACTGTATCTTGAGAAACGATAATATAGTAGAAATGTGAATGATGCCATGATGTATGCCATTGCCCGAGCCAGGTCACATGCTTATGGTTATTCCCAAATGGTAGATAAAAGAGATAGCTAGCTTCATAAGAAAGGTTAAATTAAATCAGTCAGTCCTAAGATGGGGCAAATATTATTTAAGTGAAAAAATTTTAAATACCCTGCAAATACACAGGCTCATAATGCATTTTCAAGCACACACATGCACCCATGCACAGCATTAGTGAGCTATTTCCACAGACAGGTGCTCGGTGCCATCAACTGCATGGCTGTGGCACACCTAAGAATGACTGGCTAATTACATTTTAAACAGCTTCCTGAATGGCTTACGAGCTTAGTGTACTGAGATCTTTTTAAGTCTAGTCTAATATCATAAAATGTGTACTTTCCAGGTGCATAAAGCTCACTGAGGTTTTTTTTTTCCCCGACCAGTGATTACTTTTAGTTCTTTGCGTGTATTGACAATTTAGAAAAAAAATAACTTGGCATTTCGATTTTAAACAAGGGGGAAAACTATCAGACTTTCTGTATGATCGCCTTTCAAGGTCACCACTCTGACCGCTGTCAGTGTAAGTTCTGGTTTTCAAGTGATTGCTGAGAATTCAAAGTAAATTCATACATGGAGTTTCTGTTGAGAATATTATTCATATCTGCCCCGATGTTTAGTTACTATGATGTCTTAGTTTTTATGACTCTTTATAATTTTGTGTTGACATATGGTCTCTCAAACTTAGCTGTCTATGATTGCTGGTTATTTCTATTCAAAGAATTGTTACTTGATGCACCAGCTGTAAACGTCTAGGTACAGAGTTGACATTAGCTTGAATAATTTACCTTACCAAATTAAGCTTTGATGCTCAGTAATCCATACTCTACCTTTATGAGAGAAGGACTTAACCTTTTTTTAAAAATAAAAGCCATTTTTAGTTTGTTATTGGGTAAAATCTCTAACTACTCTGCTTTTTATAGTATACATTACCATTTTCTACAATAAAAATGATATTCAGACTGATACACTATAGATCCTGAATGCCTCCTGAATCAAAAGAAAAGATAAAATAATGTCCAGTAGCATATATAGGTTGATGATGTATTATTTCCTAATTCTTAATTACCATCAAATTGTGATACTTATTTCATAGTTATTTACTAAGCTCTATTCACTCTATGAAACATTACTGTTTTCCCACCATTCTGGGAAGTGTCCCTGGTTGAAGTTTACTTTTTTGTACCAAATATGGCAGATTTTTCCATAGTGAACTGAATTGTCCATAGTATTGATATGCCACAAGAATTCAGGTTTCATCATTATTAAACTTTCCTTGTGTTTCTGGTTTGACAAATGAGTAAAAGTAGTATTCAAATCTTAGTCTCACAATTAGGAGCATTTGGTTCAGGAGATTACTCATAAACTCTATTTGATATATATTTAAGTGACTAAATCTAGAACCATTCAAAATATACCTGAAAGGCTGCTATACACAGACGCCTTATGAGGTATAGACAGAACATCATTTTAAAATCAAGTAACATCTTCCTTATATAATACTTCCTTGTTGTGATAGTGGATGTATGTCTGTGTGCATTTTCATTTCTCATAAAATTATCTATTTCAATTATTAATTTATTTTTAGAAAACTTTTGAATGTGGCTATTTAATCTGTGTATTTAATCTTTCCACCTCCCCAACCTCATCTCTCTGCCCTGTTTGACTCAGATTTTATACTCTGGCCCTCAAACTACTTATAAATTTCTCACACACCGTGCTGCCGTCTCTCCCACGTCTCTGCCCAGGCTGTTCCCTCTCCCTGGAATGTCTCCCACCTCTTCCTTGCTATTCCCACCTTTCACCTTCACCTCACTAACTCCTGATGTTGTGTAAGACTCAGCCAGTCATCACTTTCTGCAACCTTCCATGGCCCCCCATCCCCCATCACTGGATAGGTGCTGCTCCTCTCTGCATCCCTGATTCCCTGTGCATTTATCAGCACACTCACCACCATCTTTTGTCATCTCTTTATGGATCTGCATAGAGATCTGAGCTTTATGAGCAGGAAGTGCTCTCTTCACGTGATTCTTGGCCTCCCCTGGACTCACTCAGAGACACACAGACTGTTGTTAAGTCAGTAAATGCCTACTGCTCTCAGTTCAGAGTGTCTACCTTCTGACTTGCAGTTTGGCACGTATTTGAAATCACTGTGGTTTTCTCAGTCCTCAGTATCTTAGCATGCACGTCAAATCTCTTCCAGTCGGTGGTCATGAGTCTCTAGTCCATCAGTTCTAGCTGCTTCGAAGGACAACGTCTCTGTGTCTTTGAGGGCCTCCTCCTCAAAGCCAGTTTCGTGTATACCACATAACCTGATAAACTATCCCAAACCCACCCCCAGCCCACGTTTAGTAAAAATCTACAGAGCCATTTTTATAAATTACAGAAACTTCAATTTTATTTATATAGGCTTGTTTTATAAACCCAGTGTCGAGTACAGTGCCTTGTATGTAGTAGCTTCTTGGTAAAATGTGTGAATGAATGAATCAAGTTAATGATGTGGTAGTGACTGTGCCTGGTTATAACATTTATAACTCTTTAAGAAGAATGTTCAATTTTCTATGAGATTATATTGAAGTTACTCTAGAGTCTTATTGTGCTGTAACTGCTAAGCATGGAGTTAAGAACCTTTAGGTCTCTCTGATCCCATCCACAATAAATAGGGTGTCATCATTGTGTATTTACATCTACAGTGTGAACCATACTATAGTTTGAACAAAACCCAGTAGTGAGAAAAGAAGGGGCCAAATGAGTAGTCTGTAAGTTAAACCTAAGAATAGCTTTAAGATGGGTAAATTTCCATGCCTTGACTATTTTGTTATCAGAAGAATTCCTTGGTTGTACAGCATTCTCATCCCTGATGGGAAATTGGGTCTTCTCAGAATTCATTCACCTCTGCTGTAGTCCCACAGCATCACTGAGAATGAAGATGCTCAATAAATACCCAGTGCAGTGTCTGTGATCTAAGATAAGTAAGAATTGCAAGGCTTTGATAAAGGACTCGTTTCCCTACAGCAAAGGACAGCTAATAGTAATATTGTTATATTACTAACAAAAATGCAGATCGATTCATTCATCCAAGAAATTCTTGCCTACCAAATATGTATGTGGCACTGTGGGACATTACATTACCCAGTAGAAGTAAGATATCATTTTTCAAAAATTAATACAAAGTAGAAAGTGATGATTGAAAAAGAGAAATTTGTTTAACTGGCCTATTAATTACATATAGCATTTAGTTTTCAGAGCATTTTAATGGATAAAATTTTATTTGACCATCACAACTACCAAATTAGATTAGACCTTTATTACCTTCCCAGTTTTACAAATATGCTAAAGTAAGTACGTTGACACTGACACTATACAAGTTTTATTTTTATGCTTTTCTTTTATGTAGCTTTTTATAATCAGAGAAGCATGAGAAAAATCATAAAATCTTGTCATATTTAACCTGGATAGATTCTCCATTGGAAAAGATTTGAGACAAAACTGAGAGAAAACGGAGAGAGGTTTTGCAACTTCATAATACAAATGCACAGAGAAAAGATACGGTGTTAGGACCTTTACTGACTTTTTTCTTTGTCTATAGCTGTTAGGATAATTACTACATATTCTGGCTTCAGTGTTTGCACTTAATGAGACCTACAATAAAAGTATGAGATAACTGATATACCTCTTTGTAAGCACTGGTACAGCGTTTAGTCACACAGATGACAGTTTTATGACTTGTATGTTGTAAATATGACATAGGAATTAAATGTCTTGCTTTAAAGATGGTTTGTTTAAGTCAGTTAGGTAGTATTTTCTGGTAAATTGATTCACAACTGCTTTTAAAATGTTTATTTTCTTTGGACCTATAAACCGTAGACATTAGGACTGTAATGAAACATTAGGCTGGTAATGAAAAACACAGGTCGTGCCCTTCATTTACAGAACTATGGAGGATACAAACATATTAAAAGGCAACTATAAAAGCCTTAAAAACTATATTAGCAAATTTAATCTAGCACTATATAAATAAGAGGAATATATTGTGACTAAGTGGTGTTTACCCTGACTAGGCACCGTTAGTCCAACCCTGTAAAAACCAATTAATATAATTCACCATATTAACAGAATAAATAAGGGAAGTCTTATGACCATCTTAATAGAGGCAGAAAAATCATTTTAAAAAATTCAATATCCATTCATGAGTTAAAAAAGAAAATCCTAGGAGTAGAAAGGAACTTCTTCAAGAAAAAAGATTATCTACGAAAAACCTACAGGTAACATCATACTTCATGGTGAAAGACTAAATGCTTTCCCCCTAAAATTGGGAACAAGACAAGAATACCTGCTTTACCACTCCTGTTTGACATTGTGCTGCAGGTTCTAGCCAGTGCAGTAAGGTAAGAAAAAGAAATAAAACTGCATATATTGACATAAGATGCAGTTGTCTTTTGTGACAGAAGTAACCCAAAAGAATTTACAAGAGAAGTTACTAAAACTGAGTTTAGCAAGATCATAGGACATAAGATCAGTGTACAGAAATCGATCAACCTTCACGTTTAGAGATTCTTATACCATAGTTTCACCATATTGTTAACAATTATTTTGTATAATTCCTACAAACAGGTATGCTGGATGACTTTAAATCTTACTCAAATAAAGGCCTTTACTCCAAAAAAAACAATCATCAAAAACGTTGAAAAATTAGGTGTAAATCTGTAGAGATTTGTATGCTAAAAACTACCAAACACTGATGAAAGAAATCAGAGAAGTCCTAAATAAGTGGTGCGAAAGACTCAGTATTTTTAAGATGTCACTTCTCCCTAAATTGATTTACAGATTCAAAGCAATCCTAATCGAACTCCCATCTGGAGTTCTGGTAGAAATTGATAAACAGATTCTAAAATTTATATGGAAAAGCAAAGGAACTAGACTAGCCAAAACAATTTTGAAAAAGTTGGAAGAGCCGTGCTATCTGATTTCAAGATAAAGCAGTGGTTCTCAGCTAGGGATGATTTTGCCCCCTCTCTCCCAGGGAACATTTGGCTGTGTCTGGAAAGGTTTTTTAATGTCACAATTTGGGAAAAGGGGGAAGGGTGGTGCTACTGCTACTGGCATCTAGTGGGTAAAGGCTAAGAATGCTGCTAGACATCCTGTAATGCATAGGACAGCCCCCCAGAAAAAAGAGTTATCTGACCCAAAATATTGTTCATGTCACTGTGGAGAAACCCTTCTATAAAGCTACAGTAGTGATCAAGACAGTGTGATACTGGCACAAAGACAGACACATCTATCAATGGAACAAAGTAGAGAAGCCAGAAATAGACCCACACAGGTATGGTCAGTTGATTTTTGACAAAAATTCAAAGGCACTTCAATGGTGAAAGGACCGTCTTTCATCAAGTGGTGTTGGAACAACTGGACATTCATACGGGAAAAATAAGTTGACCTGTACTTTACACTGTATTCTAGGATCAAAGGATCCTAGACTTAAATATGAAATATAAAACTATAAAACTTCTGGAAGAAAACATAGGAGATAATCTTTGTGAACTTGATAAAGATCTCTTAGATGTAATGTATAAAGCACAATCCAGAAAATAAAAACTTGAAAAATGGAGCTTCACCAAAATTTAAAACATCTGCTCTTCACAAGACACTGTTAAGAAAATCCAGAGACAGGCTACAGATTGGGAGAAAATTATAAATCACTTTTATGCAAAACATATAAAGAAATCTCAAAACCCAATAATAAGAAAATAACCCAATAGAAGAAGAGTGAGGAAAAGATTTGAATAGGTACTTCACCCAAGCTATATAGATGACAAATAAGCACATGAAGTTTACTCAACCTCATTAATGAAACCCTACTCCAATGGGCTTAAATAAAGGTCGAATAAATTGACTCCCATTAGTAAATTCCACAGAGGATTGACAAATCAATCTGATTGTTTAACAAAGTGGTAAAAGATACAGTTACTTTGGAAGGGAGGAGGAGCTCTCCACTCTGTTAATAGGGCAGACAGGCCCCTGGCTGGCCATGGGATGTCCAGTCTGCTGAGAGCATCTGTCCCAGCATTCCCAGCAAGGGTCCTAAAATTCACCCTGATTGGCCAGTTTAGGTCACGTGATGAAGCAGTGATTCATCATGATTCATCATGATAGATTCATGATGATAGATTTATGCTGGTTAGTTTAAACCTGAGGCACCTGTCCCAGCCCTTGAGTCATAGTGTTAGCTTCTTCCAAAGTTCAAGGGCTTTAATGGAGGCAGGGTGACTGCGCAAACTTAAGCAGATAGAAATTTTGAAAGGAAAAGGGAAAGAATGTTGGTGAGGCTGGCGTAGTGCCTACCACACTCCATTACTGAATTGCTCTAAGATGTTTAAATTGGTTTGAAGTCATGCTTAGTGACTTTCCATGTCTCAGCATTGTCATTGTTCCTCAGAAAGGAAGAAAGTCTAAATTATATTTAGAAAAAGAAAACTAAGAACAAAAATTGAGAGCCTGTGTGAAACCATCAATTTCAATTTTTTTCCATGCATTTAACTATTACACAGTTACACAATGTGACCCTTCGTTTCTGTTTGTAAACATGTTTGGAAAATAGCTCATTAAAAAAAAGAAACATGGAAGTTAGTGTTTAAAAATATTACATATTTTGAAATTTTCTTCCTGGCTGTCTTAACCGTTTATGTATTCTGCAAGGAACACAATGCTAATTTCCCTGTAACACTCTTTCCTGGCCGGGGGCCTTCTTCTTTGATCAGGATGTGCTCATGGAGCTCCTGGAACAGTGTGCAGACGGACTCTGGAAGGCCGAGCGCTATGAGCTGATCGCCGACATTTATAAGCTCATCATCCCCATCTACGAGAAGCGGAGGGATTTTGAGGTATCTGAGTGGTTTGTTTTCTCCCGTTTGAGAGGACAGTGGAGTGACACACATCCCCAGACATTCTTATATGCAGAAAGCGCAAGCAGGCCATTTGAGCAATGACCTCTGACCCGCCATGTGACACTGGCGGTTGCCACCCTCAGAGCCATCAGGTGTCACACCTCTACCCAGACCTCAAATCTCAAAGGACAAGGGGTGGGAATTCTGGCACTCCACCTCTTAGCTAAGGAATGGAGTGGGAAAAGCGAAGACTGCAAACGTCATCAGAGGACTGAATGGGCTTACTGCACTGGAAATCCAGTGGGTCTTCAATATGCAGGATGGCCCTTTGGGTAGAAAACAAAACAGTTGGATAATGATCACTACCAGTTGTGCTGTCAAAATTCATTCTTGATTTTTTTTTTGAAACTCAAGTCCAACGAATTTTCACCTATATAGTATCATTTCATTGTTATTTTAAAATAATTCTACTAGTTGCAAGTGGGAAGAAATGGGGTTTGTCCTGCTTTCCAGAGGCTGGCCCATCTGTATGACACACTGCACCGAGCCTACAGCAAGGTGACCGAGGTCATGCACTCAGGCCGAAGGCTTCTGGGGACATACTTCCGAGTAGGCTTCTTCGGACAGGTGAGCCTCCTCTCTGTTCTCTAGGCCGTCCCAAGTCCTTTTTTTCTTGTTTAAACTCTATATACAAAGTGGTATTTTGTAAATTTTCTGTTTTCTAGAAATGCTAATTTGATGAATTTGTCATGTTTAGTATGGTTCTTACCTTCCTCAGTAGTAAACTTTCTGCCTTTTTTTCTTTCTTCCTGTCTTTTTATTACTTTCTTAAGGCAGCGGTAAGTTCTCCTTCCATAAGATATTCTTAGCGGCATCTTTGGTACCTCAGTGTGGTTTGCAAGTTTCCTTTTCAAGTCTGTATGTATATCTGTCCAGTCATTACAAACTCCAAAACAAAATTAACATTTTATTCCATTTACAGAAATAAATCACCTGTTCCCTTACACGTCTATACTGCATGTTTTAAACCAAAATTAAGACTTTGTGGTTTCCTTTGTCCCTGTGCTTCTCTATCTTTTATAATACAATATCTCTGCAAGTAGATTTACCATTGTAATATTTCAGAAACCCTTTAGAAAAGGGGTCATTTAAATTTAACTGAAAGTTTAACCTCCAAGTCTCTAACATGATTAAATAGTATAAATTACAATCCATTTATTCAGGGTGTGTGGTTTTCTATGAGCATTATATAACCTTCAATTTATCCTGTTATTTATTGTCTTTTATAACTTTATAGCAATACCAGTTTACAGACAGTGAAACAGATGTGGAGGTAATTACAGTAAATACATAAAAAGCAAGTAATGTAGTGAAATTACTGCATCTAAACTCCTAGTTTGATGTGGGTGTTTTTTGTTTCATGTTAGCCTGCGTTTTTTCTTTTATATACTGTGTTTTTTGCACCATTTTCTCTCTTTCATTTTAGATGAGAAAATTTTTTTTTAATTTATTTCAAATATTAACCCAGTCTGGGCTTTTTAGTTTTCAACCTTTTTCACTTCCCACGCAATACTTCGCCTTCTTGTATCGAGACATGATTGGTGCTAAAACAGATGATGACTGGTGATAACGAAAATATTTCCTGATCTTATGCTACAGCCCTTTAATATTTGCCTCATCAGGAAGACAAAACATAATTTACACCAACTTCACATAACTTTTGCCAGACCAGAATGCTTCCTTTTATGCCGTAAAATCCCAAGTAAACGGCAGAGATCAGGAGAAGCGTTTCTGAGGCCTGCAGATAGCAGGCTGCTGAGTCATGTCTTAGTGAGTCTTAGTGAGTTCTGCTCCTTGGGAATGTGAAACAGGCTTGAATCCCATGATTAGACTTCACCGAGGGGACACAGTCTTGAATCCCCAATCTTTCATTTCCCTCAACACTTAACGACAGCATTCTTGGATGAGTTTGCAATTTTGTGTTTCGCCTTTACCTTGCACCCAGACCTCACATTATTATCATTTTCCTTCCTATTCGGAAAGCCTGATTTTGTTTTTAGAATCATTCCCTTTTTTGTTGTTGTTAACTCCTGTAACAAAAGAATCCTTCCTGGGTGGTAAGCCTTGGGCTTATATTTGGGGATAGCTCTAATTGTGCTTTATGTCACAGGGATTCTTTGAAGATGAAGATGGAAAGGAGTATATCTACAAGGAACCCAAACTCACGCCTCTGTCAGAAATTTCTCAGAGACTCCTTAAACTTTACTCAGATAAATTTGGTTCTGAAAACGTCAAAATGATACAAGATTCTGGCAAGGTATGACTATGCTTGGAAACATATTATAGCAATATAATATTGTTTTTTTATGTATGATTGATCATATATTATATATTTATAAATGTGGTAGAAAAAAGAAGACCCAGGAAAAAGTCAGGAATGGTTGGCCTTGAGTGGCAGGTGTATTTTTTTTCTTAATACTTTTCTGTGCGTCCCAGGTGTCTTTCATTAAGCAAACCTTTATTTCATAATTTTAAAGATATTATTTTACAAAATAATTAACATCTGAAAGGATGTACTGTTTTTAGTCCCACTATTTAGAAACTCTGTAGGAGTAGGGTCCTAGGTTCTGTTTGTCTTTGTAGTTTTTCCTTGCACTTAGCACAGTGCCTGGCATGTTACTTGACACTCTGACTGATTGTCTGATATATGGACAGATGGATGGGCAGACAGAGAGACCAAGGAATGAACTAATTAGCCAGCACATTTGTAGGAATGAGATCTACTTTCTACTTGGAGAGGCTGTCCTCTGCTGTATCGCTCTCATGAAAACCCTTTCTGAACGTACACGTTTTTCCTATATGTTTATGTGTTCCACTGTCTTCAGGACATCTCCCGAGAGATGGGATCCCTTTGTTTCCAGAAACTCAGGCCAAGATAGAACTTCTGTTCTTTGCATTAAAAATGCTTCTCCTGGGCTTCCCTGGTGGCGCAGTGGTTGAGAGTCCGCCTGCCGATGCAAGGGACACGGGTTCGTGCCCCGGTCCGGGAAGATCCCGCATGGCGCGGAGCGGCTGGGCCCGTGAGCCATGGCCGCTGAGCCTGCGCGTCCGGAGCCTGTGCTCCGCAACGGGAGAGGCCACGACAGTGAGAGGCCTGCGTACTGCAAAAAAAAAAAAAAAAAAAAAATGCTTCTCCTGCTCAGTTTCCAGCAGCAATAAACTCTACCTTTTTCTCAGTTCATTCTTTTGGAGGATCCTTCGTTCATTTTTTGGGGGCCTGAGCCCTGCTTTGGAGTCCCCAGTGTCTGGAATCTGTTTCCTTGGGGCCCTTCATTTTCTCCAGAGAAGACTCTTCCAGTCTCCTGCCCAGGTGGTAGGGAGGGGACAAGGGAGGGGGAAATAATTCTGAATTCTGGAGGCAGGGGATGAGCAAGGGTGAAGGTCCGACATCCGGCTTGCAGCCTTTCACCTGCCCTCCCTGCATCCTGCTCTGTTCCTTGCCCCTGCTTTCTGCTGAGACTGGTGAACCCACTTAGACTCTTTCCAGACCGGTTTCTCCAAGGAACGGTCTCTTCTCTCTTGTGGGGCTGGAACTAGGGAAGGGAACCCAGGGTTCTGCCACCTCACATAGACTTTGGGCCACTTGCCACCCCACACATCTCCTGGTCACCAAAACCCTGGTCCTCTACAGATGCCAGTCTGTTCAGGCTCCATAACAGATACCATAGACTGGGTGACTTATAAACAACAGAAGTTTATTTCTCACAGTTTTGGAGGCTGGGAAGTCCAAGGTCAAGGCACCGGCAGATTCGGTGTCAGGTGAGGTTCTTCTAACTGCTTCACAGACTGCTGTCTTACTGCCGGGTCCTCACATGGAGGAAGGGGTGAAGGAGCTCTGTGGGGTCCCTTTTATAAAGGCACTAATCCCATTCATGAAGGCTCTACCCTCCTGACCTAATCACCTCCTGCCTCCTAATACCATCACATTGAAGGTTAATATTTCTGCAGGAGAATTTTGGGGGAACACAGACATTAAGTATATCACAACAGGCTTTTGTGGGGTGATCTGACTCCCCTGTTGTTGCCCCTCTCCATGGGAACTTGGGTTAGAACTTTCTCTCCCAAGTCAGGAAGTACATCTCCATGCACCTGCCTTCCAGATATTCATTAAATTCATCCACTGCTGTTCTGTCCTCTCTTCTTGGTCCTTGCTGGTTAATTCTATACTGTCATTTTAATAGAGTTGCGCAAAGGAAAAGGGACAAACGTACATTGTTGGTCCATTTTTAGCTAGAAACCTCAACACAACCTCATTAAGACCTACTTCCTTTCTAGACCAAATCACTCAGGTCCAGCTTGCCTTTTTCTCTGAAACCAAAACCTTTGTCTGGGTCAGGTTGTGGCTTTAACCTTAACAGCCTTCTGTCAAGGTTCTCGCGCATTGGTTCTTCTTGCCCTTTTGATATGTGGTCCTTGATGCAGCAGCTGAAAGACGCCCTAGACCTTCTTCTCTTCCTCAAACACCAGTCCTTTACTCCTTCTGCTGATGCACACATACAAGTTTGAAAGTGAAAACTAAAACACCACTGAAATATAGGCAAGAATGGTCATTTCCTCTGCTTTTAAATTGTTTCTGCTAAAGAAAGTTAAGTCTAAGAGGTTTGAATACAATTATAGTGATTGGCCAGATGGCCTTTTCTAAAAGAAAAGTAACTCATGACTATGTATTTTCTGAACTTGTAGAGTTTAAGAGTTTAAGGCACTTGCACATCTGTTTTTCATGTTTCTTCACACACGTCTCTGTTAAGAGAACAGTGGTGCATGATAATTTGGGACCAGTAAACCCATCTTGATCTCAGTTGTTTGCCCTCATTCCAGGATCGTCTCCAAATTCTCTGTATGGTCATTTCTTTCATGTCCCCTTTTATTGCTGTAGAAGCTTAAAAACAATATGTGCAAAGTAGATTTGTCTCCCTAATAAATTAACTTTTTTTTTGTATGGAAAGTGCCTATGTTTAATTTTCTAGCATGTCACTGAAGTTAGAGCACCGCGAGGTCTAGCCGTGTAGTTTTAAAAGCGTTCATGTGCTGAGTCTGTCAGGAACTAAATTTATAATCTGAGCAGTCTTAGATTAGTCTGTACCTGTATTAAATTAATTCATCTACATCTGTTTATATCTAATCTATCTACAGATTAACTATGATTTGGGGGCCTAGGCTTTAAACATTATTAGTAAAATAAACATTTTTGTCTCTAAGCCAAATATGTAAAAATACGGCTTAGAAAATAATCAGAGGAATCCAGACGGGGAGTCATTCCACACAAAAACTAGCATGATGTCTTCAAAAAAGTCAATGTCATGGAAAAAAAATAGTCTAGATTAAACAAGACTAAGGAGACAAAACTAAATGTAAAATGCAATCATTGATTAGATTCTGGTTCAAACACAAATAGCTATAAATAATATTCTGGGACATTTGAGAAATTCATCTCAACTTGGTATATTTGGCACTATTAGGAAATTAGTGTTAATTTTGTTACATATGATGATGTATTGTGGTTATGGAGGAGAATATCCTCATGTTTAGGAGATGCTGCCTCAAGTGTCATGATGTGAACCACTTACTTTGAAATGTTTCAGCTAAAAAAAAGTCTACATATACGTGTGTGTTTGAATAGACACATATAAACAAATATAGCAAAGTATTAGCAATTGTTCTCAGTGGTGGGTATATGGGTGTTCCTTGTACTATTTTTTTTCAAACTTTTCTGAAATTTCCCAAAACTTTTACTAATACGAAGTGGAAAAACACAGCTTCGGCATGCTTGGGAGGAGTCCTTTCAATAGCCATAGCAATATTCCATTTCCTTTATGCATTTAAAGGTCAACCCGAAGGATCTGGATTCCAAGTATGCGTATATCCAGGTGACTCATGTGATCCCATTCTTTGATGAGAAGGAATTGCAAGAAAGAAAAACGGAGTTTGAAAGATCTCACAACATTCGCCGCTTCATGTTTGAGATGCCCTTCACCCAGACTGGGAAAAGGCAGGGAGGCGTCGAAGAGCAGTGCAAACGGCGCACCATACTGACAGGTACAGTCTTCCTGGCCCCTTTCTTTAAGAATCACACCCAGACATCAGCCCAGATGTCAAGATAAAGAGCCCTCCAGAAGGGACCCAGAAGCATCTAGAATTGGAAGGGCCCTTCAAGCTGCGTTAACTTTCCTTACATATCCATTTCAGCTTAACGTGTATCTAATGCTTGCTTTCGAATACTCACGACATTTTTCTATTTACCTGTTTGTATTTTATTCTTCCACCAGACCAGAAGTTCATACCCAATGTCAGGTAGCTTACCCTTTTCAGAATCTGGTGAAGACAGCTCAGAATGCTTTTGCACACAATTTCAAGTGATTTGCAGACTCTGTAGACCCGTGGCCCCCCCAGGTCAAGAACCCCCGCACACAGTGCTGCATCTGTGTCATGGGCACAGACCCCTTACACACCAGCATGAGCCTGCTCAGAGATTCTAGGTGGGGTGGATAAATGGGACATGAGGCTGGACCCCACTCACCTAGTCTCTGAGTGGCTGGCCACCTTCAGCTTGGGCACTTCCAGTACCAGGAAGCTCACTGCATTCACAGGCGGCCCATTCAGCTGTGCCGGAGTTTTAATGGATCCTTTGGTGCTGCTTAGCCATTGATCACCCACCCCCAGAACTATGCTGTGCATCATCTCCCTGTTCCTGACAAGTGTAGAGTCATCTTGGGAGTGATTTCTACCTTCTTTAGGGGAGCTTGACGCCATCGCTCTTAGGGTTAGGGTCAGCAAATGACGGGTAACCTGAAATAAAACGCTTTCTTGACTTAAAAAAAATTGGTGAGGAGGCTATGGAGAATACCAGTTGTGTCTGTCTCTGCTGTTGAAGCCCAGTTTTCAAAGAGTGGCCACACTTAAGTCGAACCTGGAAAGCACCCGCTGCTTGTCCAGCAGTCGATGCTGTCAAGTGTGCCGCCTGGGTGGGAGCAGGGATCATTGTAGTAGTTAGTGAAAGGAGCACTGTGAGGGTGGCATGTTTCAGGTGAGGCTCCACCCTCGCCAGTGGACAGTACACTTTAAATGGGTGAACTGTGTGGTGTGTGATTTATGTCTCAGTAAAGCTGTTGCCAAGGAAAGAATATGGTTCATTATGAAATAGCTCAGAACAGCATATTGCACAGGATTTTTCACCATTCTTATGAGGGAACTGAGATAAAAATTAAAATACAAAAAAAAACCACCCCAAAACCCTACATTCTTAAAGAAGGAGTCTCTGCTCCCGCTTTTAGAATAATAAGATAACATGTAAGGCACAAACAATATTGGCCTCTAAAACGTTAACCCCTCCCCATAGGTAAATGAATTGTTTTTCTAATGGACACAGTAGCAAATTCTTACTAAGCAAAATAACTGCATTTCTAGGTGGAGTCATTTGATGAGAATTACCAGCTTACCGCATTTATCTCTACAGCTGTGATGACCTCAAATCAGTGCTTATCAAAGGTTGTTTGTGGGAATATCAGCAGCATCAGCATCACCTGGGAACTTGTTAGAAATGCAGATTCTTGGGCTCCACCCAGACCTTCTGGATCAAGGACTCTTGGGGTGGGGCCCAGATGGTTGTGTTTAACCAAGCCTTCCAGGTGATTCTGATGCCACCCAAGTTTGAGAACTGCTGATTTAAATAAACCTAGCTCACTGATGAGTCAAGATCAGGATTTTTTATTATGATTATTCTGCTCAGGTAGCATACTGATTCATAAACAGTTACCATGAGGTGCTTTCCCTGGCCAGTTATGTCACAGAAATAGTTTTGATTAGATAACGGGCTAGAGCAAAGCTCTGTACCTGCCAGAGCAGAGGGGACAAAGAGTAACCTCACTGCAGAGAGAAGCAAAGTAGACACAGGGGCTGTTGGCTTGGGAAACAACCACCTTGAGAAGGTGTGGGCAGTGCAGAGCCTGGGCCTGGGTCCTGTAGACCCAGTCACATCCTCACTGTGTGACCTTGGGCAGGTCACTTAACCTCGCTGCACCTTAGTTTTTCATCTGTAAAAAGAGATTTGTACTATCCATCTGGTGTCAAAGAATTTTGTAAATTATGCCCAGGTGTGGAAAGAATGTACTTCATTTTGCCACATCTCAGCCACCATTGAGCTCCTTGCCTTTTGAGGTTGGTGAGGAGTGAAAGGAGATTATAACACAACACAGCACCAAAGAGGGGTGCAGTTTTTGCCCTGAAAGATTCTCAGAATTTCATAAAGATAATTACTGGGTAGTGTAAAGATTTAGAGAAGGGGTTATAAAAATGCCATTAAGAGCCTATAAACTACATCCACCTTCAGTTAAAGACACACAGACCAGGATATTCTGAAGACTTTGAATTTCAGAGTTTTCCCTTGTGTTATTAACCCCTTAGGTTCTTCTTCCACTGCATTGCTTCAGAGCTGACCTTTGGCCTTCTAAGTTGTCAGGGAGCCCCTGCCCTCCCTGCCCTCTGAACCCAGACTGGCTCACTTTCCTGGATAGTTTAGTCAGTTAGCTGCAGTTGTGGAATCCTTTGAAAAACCTAATGATTGCCCTCCAGGCCCCCTCGGTGTAAATTTCTGAGCCTGCCTCCCTACGTGATTCCCCCTGTTCCTTCTTTCGTGGAACTCATTCCATGGAGTTTCTTCCCGGTCACTGTTCCAAAGTCTTCCAAATCATGTCCAGGCTCCTACTCAGGTTGGAAGTATCCTCCCGCCCCTCACCCTCTGTTCGGTCCAGCCAGACCGTACACCCACCCGCGCTTCTCAGCCATCTCTCCCTCGTCCTCCTGCCTGAAGGGCTACAGATCACTGGTGTGGGGCGTTGATTAATAACACGGTGGCTCACTCAGTCCACCACCTAATTTTCCACCTTCCAGGCCAGTTTGCTCTTTCATTTAGCCATTTGGGCAGTAACACATTCTTCAGTTCAGCTAAATTCATTGAGCACAGGCAATGTTCCAACTTGGCGTATCAGCAAAACAGAGCTCTCTGGCTTGTGCAGCTTAGACTCTAGCAGGAGGAGGCAGATGGTAAACAGTAAATATAATGGGTAAATGTATCTGTGTTGGAAGGTCATACACGTTCTGGACAAAAGCAAAGGGGGTTGGAATTGTGGGGTTGGGGGCAGGGGGGCTGCAGTTTAATGGCGTGGCCAGGGTAGGTTTCACTGACAGTCCAGACTTGAAGGAGTTGAGGGAGCGGGCCCTGCACATGTCTGGAGGGAGAAGGTGCCGTCGGGGCAGAGGCCAGCGGCAGGGGTCCCTGTGCCCAGCACATTCAGGGCACGACCAGCAGGCAGGCATGGCTGGAGCTGAGTGAGCCCCAGTGAGAGGAGAGATGAGGCCTGCAAGGAAGGCAGGGGCCGGGGCAGTCCCAGATTGCGTGGACCGGGGAGGCTCACGCACAGACGGGAGTTTCCTGTATCATCACACCCCTACTTTGCCTCGTTGACTCTCCAGTTAACCATCGTAAGGAGCAGTGACTCAGGACTTATTTGGCTGAGTGAAATCAGCGCAATGTGCACATCTCACAGACACTGTTGGAGTTGGTTTTTCTCTCTGAAATAATGGCGCTACCGCACTGTGGCACTCAAAAACACTGTGATAACACTAATCACGTGTGTTTGGATATGGGTGTTAGCCTCATGAAACGTGTGTCCTGACAAGTGAGAATGCAGTGGCCCTCCCCTGTGTAAAGCGTGTCAGTCTATCACGTGCGAGCTCACCTCTGGCCGGAGGGCCGTGTTCTGTCTCCCTGGCTGATAAACAGCAGCATCTAGTGCTTGTCATGTATCAAAGGAGCCTTCAGTCCAGAGAGGACTTATCAATCCCAGGGTTGCCACTTAAAAACTCTGTGTCCACAAGGAACACAGAAGAAATAGTAGACACAGACCCTTGGCCTTAGATTGATAAAGCATGTAGCGACTAGAATAGGCCTGTAAGTGTGTGACAAACAAGGTTGCATCACGTTGAATGTCTTTTCCAGCCTTGTTCAGACTCTGGGTAACCCAAGGGAACTCTGTGTTTTGCAGGGAGCCGGGCTTTCTCATTTTGTGATCAGTCCTTTTTGAGTAAACCCTCCCCAGCCACTTAGTAAATAGTAAAGAATCCAAACATAACACTCCATCTTACTTTAGCTTGTTAAAAAATAAAATAAGCTTTTAAGCATATGTCTACCTGTTTATTCATAAATATATATTAAATAAGAATATTATAGATTTTTACATATACCATACAAGCAATAAGGTAGAAATGTAAAACAGTACTGAATTGGAACCAGTTATTTTTCTGTTCTTTTTTTTTTATATAAATTTATTTTATTTTATGTATTTATTTTTGGCTGCGTTGGGTCTTTCTTGCGGTACGCACGCAGCCTTCTCATTGCGGTGGCTTCTCTTGTTGCGGAGCACGGGCTCCAGGTGCACGGGCTCAGTAGTTGTGGCTCGCAGGCTCTAGAGCTCAGGCTCAGTAGTTGTGGCGCACGGGCTTAATTGCTCTGCAGCATGTGGGATCTTCCCAGACCACAGCTCGAACCCGTGTACCCTGCGTTGGTAGGCAGATTCTTAACCACTGTGCCTCCGGGAAAACCTTTCTGTTCTTCTTTAAATGAACTCTTTGGTGTTGATATGTTCAGGTGTCTTATTATAAGAAAGGAAAACAATATCGAGTGGCGCCTTTTTTGGTAAAAAAAAAAAAAAGTGAGAAAAATTAAATATTTTTATTTAATGTTTTTGAATCATTTAAAAGTTTTAAAATATCTTTATTATTATGCAACTCAAAGAGTTTGTGAATTTCTGCTTCATAAAATACTTTGCTTGGAAATATATTCTCATGTTATTTTTCATTGATTTCTCTGGCCGTACAAACTTAAGCATGTGATTCAAAGTTGTTCTATGGCTCAAGCATATTTCTATGGAACTCTTTTCTGGACTTAATTTATTATAGGATATCTCAAAACTGTTTATTTAGTCTTTTTTATATTTGCAAAGCCATCTTATACCTACTAGCTCATTCAGCTCTCATAATTTCCAAGGAAGTAGTGCCTTTATGGGTGAGAAAATTGAGCAGGGAATGAGAAAGTGATTTCTTCAAAGACAAACTTCTCATATTAAAGTTGACAAGAACCCAACTCTCTTGACTTTATGTGATGCCTGTCATGCACAATGATAAACGAGGACAGTATTCTGGTTCCACGAAATACTGGCATGTGACCTAGGCAAGCTCTGGGTCCCTTATCTGTAGAATGGGAGTAATGATCACTTCTACCTCAGTACTAGTGAAGCACGTGCAAGCTGTGGACTCATTCTAGGCCGTGCTCCTCCACAGCCATACACTGCTTCCCTTACGTGAAGAAGCGGATCCCCGTCATGTACCAGCACCACACGGACCTGAACCCCATCGAGGTGGCCATTGACGAGATGAGTAAGAAGGTGGCCGAGCTCCGGCAGCTGTGCTCCTCGGCCGAAGTGGACATGATCAAACTGCAGCTCAAACTCCAGGGCAGTGTGAGCGTCCAGGTGAGCCGGGCGCCGGACCAAGCAAACCACAGGGCAACAGAGAACAGATCCTTAGACCTTGGAAAATTTTAGGTCGTTCACACCAGCAAGGTCCAGTGTAGATCCCTGGCTTTATCAGGTGATCCCCGTTACCTCCCTTCAATATTTGTGCAGTTTCTCCTGATGCCAGAGGGGTGGTAGCCTTGGGGCTACAAGAGTGTCATTCTCACCAAGTTGTCTGCCAGGGGTAGGAGATGGCTCTCCATACAACCTGGTTTTTCAATAATTTGAGGAATTCTGGGTGCCTAATTGGAAGCATAAAGACTCTTTTAAATATAAAGCAAGTGTGGATAGCTATAGGTTTTCTTATAAAACTACTGTTTTCTGGTTTCTATGAAAATTGCACCTGAAAAAGTACATTAAGTTTCACTCTCTTAATGGTATCTTTTATTAACAAAATTATTCATTTTAATATAGCCCAGCTAATCAGTTTTTCCTTTATTTGTGTGTCCTCTTTAAGAAATCTGTGTCAGAGATATTCTATGTTTTCTTTGTTTAGATTCCTGTGTAGGTGTGCAATCTATCTGAATTGGTTTTTGTATGTGGTAGCATATAGGGGTCAAGACATTATTTTTCCTAGAGCTGTTCAAGTGATGTGTACCATTTATGGACAAAGTCATCCTGGATCTAGGTGCTGATTATACAAATATGTTCCGTTTGTGAAATTTTATCAAGCTAAACACTTATGATATATGCACCTTTATGTTTGTATAGTGCACTTCAATCATGGGGGTTTCTTTCAGGTATTTTACGTATATGATTTCCTAAGAAATTAGTAGATGTTAAATCACTCCCTCCGGGGACCAGCGTGCTCCTTGCTTTATTGGTGTTTTTAAATGTATATAAATAATCCTATCATCTGTTTTATGTATATATATTCCCATATCCAGTTATTTTCTCTTTCTGGAAGGGTGTGTTTATGAAAGTTACATGTAGATTGTAATACGATGGTTTCATTTCCTGAAGTCAGTTTTTGTCAACTTTTTATCAGATCCACGCTGAGCTGTTACCTAACATTTTTCTAAATGTCTGTCATTCACGGCAAAAGTTTTCACAGATGTTTTCAGCCTCTTCCCTTATGGCCCAAAAGACTAATGTGCCAAAGTAAGTTATCAAGCGAATATGATAAATATTCCAGCCACATGATGGAGTAGATAATGGGCTAGAGGCCAGAATTTTCTGCAGCTTAAAACAAAACCTGGCCTGGGAACATCCAGCCTCTATCTAAGGCCAGTGGAAGAGTGTGTGTGCCAGTAAGGGATGGGGCTGGACAGGTCTAGCCTTCTAAAGGGCAAGATGTGCCCTGCCATTTGATAGTGACCTTGAGGGGTTTTGTTTTTTTATTTTTTATACAGCAGGTTCTTATTAGTTATCTATTTAATGCATATTAGTGTATACATGTCAATCCCAATCTCCCAGTTCATCCCACCACCACCACCACCCACCCCACTTTCCCCACTTGGTGTCCGTATGTTTGTTCTCTACATCTGTGTCTCTATTTCTGCCCTGCAAACCGGTTCGTCTGTACCGTTTTTCTAGATTCCACATATATGTGTTAATATACGATATTTGTTTTTCTCTTTCTGACTTACTTCAGTCCGTATGACAGTCTCTAGGAGTGACCTTAGAGTTTTATAAATGCCCCATCATCTTTAAAAGCAGAGAATTCCATGATGAAATGAGGAGATTAAGTTTATACACGTGCACCCTCCAGGGTAACAACAAAGCTGGAGTCAGGGGAAATGAACTTTATTGTTTTATTTGTGTGTTTCTTTAATGCTTCCACCAAGAGCCTCTGGGCTTGCTGTTGTACAGGATAGAGCCATCAGGTGGCTCCGGGATTCTGCACTCCACTCCAAGATCTTGTCATGCTGGACTTCATGAAGTCTCATCAGCTTCCCTTCTGCATCCTCTTGAAACTGAACATATGGATCGTTTTGGATAATCCTTCATTTGGGTTACCTTTAGGTTGTCAACAGAGCTCTCCACACATATCCAGTCATCACCAAGGGTTAGCTAGTTGTCCCTGTCTCAGAGGGCCCCGCCTCTAATGTCTGTGCCCCCCGTCTCCCCACCTCTGGTGTGAATTCTCTCGGCTCAGTTACTGTGCAAGTCCTGTACACTGTGGACCAGGACCACGGCCCGTCCCCTTCACCGACAGCCACAGACGAGACAGACAGCCCTCCCTACTTACCTTCCAAGTCCACCAGGCCTCCCAGGAAAAATCGTGCATTAATCACATGGTCAGGACCTTTCCCAAGATGTCTCAGGTGCCTGGAACTTTCTCCTTCCCATCCAGTGTGTCTAACCTTCTTTCTCTCAACACTCCCACGTTTCCTGACTTACCCAACCTCGGCGAACTCTTCTTGGTGAATTAAAGGAGACATGCAGGGCTCTGGTTCACTCATCCTGTTGCTAAATGCCCCAGATCTTTGTCTTTCCAGCCCACCTGAATGGTTAGTTCATTTGAGGATAGCAGATCAGCTTGCCCATGGCTATCTACACAATTCCATGAGGTGAACAGTTGGTTTTTTAAAACTGGCTCATATGCTTAATTTTTCAGTTTTCATTGCACTCGCCAGATTGACCTCTTAGTTCAGTGTCATGTAGCACAAATACCAGTTGGAGGACTTGAGCTCTGATCTCAGGTGTTTTGCTTATTGGCTATTCGACCTTGAACGGGTCCTTAAGTTTTCCAAGCATTGGTTCTTCCTACATAAAATGAACCATCATCACAAGTGCCCTAAGGATGGCTGAGATGATAAAATCAAATCGCTTATAACACCATGAGCTTTATTCATGGTTTCCTCTTTGGTGTCCTAAGTTCCTGGAGGGCAGAGGTCATGACTAACTCACTCAAGCGGCATTTTTAGCAAATGCCAACTGAAACTAAATTAATGATAATTGGTATTTTCTTCATAACGTAATTTAAGATCTTTGTTCTTTATCTAGGTCAATGCCGGTCCACTAGCGTATGCCCGAGCTTTCTTAGACGACACAAACACAAAGAGATATCCTGACAATAAAGTGAAGTTGCTTAAAGAAGTTTTCAGGTAAAGCACACGGGAAATGTCTCTTTTTCTTCGAGTATTGATCATTTCTGTGCTCACTCAAGAACGAGACCCTACCAGTTGGACTCATCCTGTGTTCTGTACATGCCGTGATTCCCTCTCCCACACCGTTCCAGGCAATTTGTGGAAGCTTGCGGTCAGGCCTTAGCAGTAAATGAACGGCTGATCAAAGAGGACCAGTTAGAGTATCAGGAGGAAATGAAGGCCAACTACAGGGAAATGACGAGAGAGCTTTCTGAAATCATGCACGAGCAGGTAGGTGCCACTCTGGAGTGCTTCTCATTTTTAGGGAGCACACATCAGTTGGGGTCTCAAGTGCCCCCAATGATGGCCTAAACCCTCCGACATCCTTCCAGAATTTTGCTCTCTGAAGGATAGTGTAGCATGCTGCACTGCCGCTACTACCTAACCACGGGTACCTGGGGAGCAGCTAACATTGTGCTCACCCGTCATTGTCTAATATGACCAGAGGAGACCAGCACCCTCCTCCTCTTTATCACTTAATCTAGCTCAAAAACACCTCACATTAAAAAAAAAATACCAATACCGTTCCTGGAAGCTTCTTTATTCACCCAATCCTTTGGAAGAATAGGGTTTACCAGCCTGGTTTAAGGAATTCTCTGTTGTAGTAAGTGTCTTTCACCATTTAAAGAGATAGGGTCGTTCAGTGTTTTACTGTTTACAGCTGACCTGGGTGCCCTCATGGGTTCCTCAAGGCTACTTCTTTATTCCTTGTCGTTGTGGGCAGCTTTCCTGATTACACTGCTACTGTCGTCTTCCTGTATGAATTCCTTTTGGTAGGATTACATATGTGGGCTCAGTGGTCATCAGGGGAGACAGCTGCCCAGGGAACTGAGTGAATCTCAAAGGCGATCATCTCCTATTGCTTCTGGAGGGGTCTGTTCTCCATCAACCACAGCGACTTCTTCTGAGTCACGGACTCAGACTTTATGATTAGTGTTGGCACCTTGATAGCACACGACTGCTTCTGTCTGTTCCCTACGGTACTGTCTTTCATTCTCGCAAAATGGAAGCCAAGACCATTTGTGTCAGTTAACGTACCATGTGATGATTTAGTGAGAAGGATTCTGTTGTAGGAAACTCACTTAAATGTCTGAGCTTTAACTTGCTTTTTTCTCTCCTCCATGCTCACACGTTCAGATGGGATGGTAATGTCATTTTTTAATTTTATTTCTCTGGATCTTGATAACTGGCTCACATAAAGTTATTACTGAGTTTGGGCAACTGCAGACATTGACGTAATGACCATGCACGTGCAAAAAGAAGCCCTCTTCTGGGCATTTAGAAAAGTAGGAAAACAAAACTGAATAAACATGTGAATCATTAAGCAGAAAGAGAAGGTCTCATGGGAACAAGTTTTTGGAGAAAGCTCAAGGTCTTTTCCATGGGGCCTCCAGACAGGATGGAGAGCTTGGTCAGTGGGTGCCAGCACTTGGCACTAGAAAAGATGAAAGTAGGAAGAAAACTGTGGGCTGAGAATATTAAAATAAACTTCCAGATTGTATGGACACAATGCCATGCCGTGCTCTAAACTACACCTTGAACTTTCCATTATCTCAACAACTATGAAGATTAAACTTTGAACCCTTGAGCAAAAAGAGTCATGACCTGGACTAGACTTGCTTTTGGATTTTCCAGGGGAGCCTCTGAGTGTGTATGTTCTTCTCAGTTTCCACCTGGCAATAGCCCAAGTCTTGCACTTAGAATTCTTCCCTGCATTACTGAGCGTGAAAGAGACTTGATCAGGGCCAGCGAGGCAGCCACACTCTTGCTCCCAGGGTAGAAATCTGTAAGACCCTAAGAGAAGGAGCTGGTAGAGAACACCGACGCTCCAGATTCCATTAAAAAAGACTTTTCCAGGGGACAGGGCCAGGTCGTGTCCCCATCAAGTATGTGTAGGATAGGCCTCAAGGTGCCTTATAACCTGGTGAGGTTAGAAGACTCTCACTAACCTGGAAAGGAAACAAAACATGTTGTTCTTGACTTTCTCCTTAAAATCCTGATCTGAAAAACGTCATTTATGAGGTGAGCTAACACGCTCCCTCTGCAAACCACCAAAGCCAAGCTCTCTGAGGGCACCACCACTCACAGTAACAGTGGCCACTGGATGATAAATGTGAGAAGTGTCATTTGGAGCAGTTTACGCTTGGGTAACCTTGTGTTTCTGTACCTCGAGATTTGCCCCCTGGAGGAGAAGACCAGCGTTTTGCCGAATTCCCTTCACATCTTCAACGCCATCAGTGGGACCCCAACAAGCACGCTGGTTCACGGCATGACCAGCTCGTCCTCCGTGGTGTGACGTCATCTCGTGGACCGCGTGTGGGGACTTGCTTTGTCATTTGCAAACTCAGGATGATCTCCAAAGCTACTCACTGGGCACATGCCAAGGCCCGGGGAAGCGGAGCCCAAGGAGCAGTCGAGGGGAACGCGCGAGAAGGGAAAGAAAGAGCCGCGTTATTTCATAGCAGATGTTCTGCAGGGTCGTAGGAGAGCACACATATTTTTTTAAACCTTGCTGGCAATAGTCAACATTTTCATTATGTCTTAACAGAGGTATGTGGCGGACACTCTTAAGCTGGAGTTAAATTTTATTCTTCCTTACAGAGTAGTATTAAAAATAAACGGCCTGGAGAAAACAAGTGTTCTGGAATGTACATAGCACTGAAATCGAGGCTGGGGTAACCTTTTGCCTCTAGGCTAAGCTGGAAAATCTTGAAAATATTTTTTTTTTCCTGTGGCACATTCAGGTTGAATACAAGAACTATTTTTGTGACTAGTTTTTGATGACCTAAGGGAACTGACCATTGTAATTTTTGTACCAGTGAACCCGGAGGTTTAGTGCTTTTATACTCATTTACTTGCATTTAAAAAATATGAAAGCTTAAGAAACTATGTGAGCTTAAGACTAGTCAAGCAGTTTAGAACCAAAGGCCTGTATTAATAAACACAACTATGCTAAACATTTAAAGTAGTACAGTATACTGTTATGTACATAGAGTTTGTTAATACAGTCTTGGCATTGTGTACATACACGTATGACGTTTCTACATTTTTAATACATCAGCTTCCGCATAAAGTTTAATTGTGACAGATTTGTGTTGTTCTTAGTATATGCAACACACTTGACTTTACTGTTTTATTCTTGTACATAAAAAAAGTGCAATATGGAGATGTATACAGTCTTTGCTATGTTAGGTTTATAAACTGTTTTAAAAATTTCATCCTTTTGCCAAAATGGTGGAGTATGTCATTGGTAAATCATAAACCCTGTGGTGAACAGTGATGTAATGTAAAGCTTTCACCATGTTATATTTTCTTTTCAGACATTAATTTAGTAATTTTATATTTGGGAAAAATAAAGGTTTTTAATTTTATTTAACTAGAATCTCTGCCCTGCTGTAATTAAACATTCTGTACCACAGCTGTATTAAAAATAACATTGCTGATTTTCTGGTAGTGAGTATTGGGTATTTATTGTCTGACAGTCCTAAGAGGGGCAGGATATTGAAATATTTGGGGGTGAAATAATGTGGTAAAAGAAATTTGCTTTAAAGTACCTAAGGGGGGAAAAGAAGAGGGTAGGTAGGTGACAAATGTTGGTAATTGTGGAAGCTGAGGCTGGGTACGTGGGAATCATTATACCCGTTTCTCTGCCTTTGTGCAAAGTTTCCATGGTACAGATTTCAAGAGGCAGGGCTAGGGTCCAGATCTTCCAGGGGATGTGGATAAATGCCTTGTTACACTGCAGTCTGGCTCTGAATTCTACTGGTTGTTCCCAAGTATACATAGACAAGTTAATACTTCTGTCTTTTCCTCTTCAACTCTACCAAGGTCTCCATCTTTATCATCTCCCTGCTTGCTTTGAAGGTGAGTACTCTGGGATAAGATGGTCATTTATCCCAGCAATGCATCAGCGGCCAGGTGTGCCCACACTGCCTGTGGCCTACATCATCATAAACGCTGAAGCCGAGTCAAGTGATGCCTCAGACTGCAGGTGCTGGTCCTGCCTGTGGTGTGCCCAGGGACCCAGCGGAGGAGCCACTCAGCCCCAGAGTTCCAGTGATGGAAGAAAGAGGAGTCTTTCCCAAGAAATAAAATAGCTGGTTTTCCTACTTGAAGAGTTTTGGAGGCTGTCTTTTTTCATAACCAGTTGAGGAAGGAAATCATGATGCTGTGTACACCCTGAGCACCCAGATACCAAGGATCTTATGGTGTCTTTGGAACTTCTCTATCATTGGGCAAGGCTGTATTTTACAGATGGCGACAAGGTCATGAAGAGGAGATGTGAGGAGTTACGACAACCCACCAGGCTGCAGCCCATTCATTAGTGGATCCAGACTTAGGGCTTGAGAAGATTCTCTGCGTTTGCCCTGAGTCTCTGACATGTCGGCCCCGTGTAATAAACCTTGACTCTCCCTAACACCAGCAGGGATAGGGATAAGAGTTTGTCTCCCTTGTCACCGAGCTGGATTTCCTGGTCACAAATGCCTCATTTAGAAGCCATAAAATGCAGGTCATCGTGCAGTAAGATAAATGTATCTAGAAAGAGCTAACTTGCTACCTTGTGGTTAAACTTGGGAAGTAATTTGTACAGATTTCATGTCAGATAAGATTCAGCTTGGAAGGTGGCCAACCATCACTAATTACAACAGTGGAGAAAGGAACCATCTCTAAGATGAAGACATCTATTGACCCTGCACTGAAACACATTCACATCAATTAAAAACCTCATTTAGTTTATGCATAAAATTTTAATTTTGGTATAAATTACACATTAAAGTAGCAGTTTATTGGGGAAAATTGTGTTTTTTAACATTAAGAAATCTTTATTGCTAATTTTCAATAAATTTTTAAATGTTTTCCATAGATCTTATTTATTCTTTTTTTTTATTGAGGTAAAATCTACATAACATGAAATTTACCATTTTAACCATTTTTAAATGTACAGTTCTGTGGCATTAAGTACATTCTTATTGTTGTGCAACCATCACCACCATTTATCTACAGAACTTTTTCATATTCCCAAACAAAAACTCTGTACTCATTAAACAAGAACTCCCTATTCCCCCTTTGGGAAAATTCTTTGAAGTAACTTTGGAATTAAAACACTATTCAGTACTTTATCAGGGATATTTGCCACCTGGGAACTAACTAACTCTAGGTAGTATACATAAATAAAGTCAGCCCCTTGCATGGAGAAAGCTGTTGAGAGTAGGGATGTGAAATTAAAAGGTGACTTATGTAATAATCATTGGGATTTACATAACCGTATGTCAGAGTTACTCAGTGTAGAAACTCTGTTCAAAAACATTTTGATTTCCATCAACAGGGGATTGTTTGCATAAACTATTGTACATCTACACAGTGACTCCACCGTGTAGCTATAAAAAGGGATTAATATCTCTGTTTACTGCTTTGGAGTGATCTTCAAGATACCATATGTACAAAACACAAGACAGAGAAAAGTGCAAATAGTGTGTTACTCATTATTTAAGAAAGGAGGGATAAGTAAGCAGAGATAATTGTTTTTTTTTAGATGGAAGGGAAAAATCAAAAAAGAAAAGTTTTAAGTTATTACCTACATGGGGAGAGAGGGAATAATACATAGGGGACAGAGTTAGAAGATTACCCTGTTCAAATATAATTTGCTTCATAGATTTGGCTCTAGAACCATGTGAATATTTACAAAATTATTAAAATAAATTTTTGATTCCTAAGAATTGAAAGCAAAATGAAATAAATCAGCATAACCACATATACAGTTGATGACACAAATACATAGGAATTATTTCAAATGACTTTAAAATACAGGAATTTCACTGTGCATCTCTAGTGACATGTACCCTAAGGACAAAAATAGCAGCAACAAATAAATAAATGATTGGTTAATAAACAAAAAACATTTTCAATAATTGTTTTGTTTTGTGGAAGTGGTGTTTTGTTTTTGTGAGATTATATTGTCATTCTGAGACTGTTGTGTGTTTACTGTTGGAGAAAGTAAATGAGTGATTATGTGGATATCATTAGGAACCAAGTTTTTGGCATGGGAGAAAAAAAAAGTTACATCTATAAGACAAAAATAGGTTAAATTAAAACCCTTTAGTTCTGAATTTGATATGGAGATATGAATTTGAACTCATCATATATTTATCTTAAATACACACTTATTTCCTCACTTGGTTAACTGAGAAGACTTAAAAACAATGACCAAGCCAGTAGCTAATGAGCACCTCTAAGTGCCCAAATTGTGGTCTCTAAATACCTTTCTGACCAAAACTATCCAGGCTCCATGGAGAATGGCTGATTCTAGATTTAGGGCAGAAAATGTCCAAGGTGAGTCTGGAGCGTCTTCTCATACCTGACTTCCATGGGACTGGCAAAGACACCACAGACCCTGTCAAGAGAATTTCAAGAAGCTCCTTCTAGGTAGATATGGGATGAACATAAACAAGAATAATAATAGCAGTGGGTTAAAATTATATAATTAAGTTCATGATGATACTAGAAAAATAAAGACTAGCAGCGATCGAAGGAGCTAATATTACCAAGAAAGACGAAGAGGTGATACCTGCCTCATGATGGAAGTACACACCACCATCTATGGCGGAGTCTTGCCAAAAACTGTAACCTGAATCTGATCAAGTGTAAATCTAACCACCAATTTCCTGGGAAATACAGGACACAGAGGAGCATGTTAAATGACACCACGGGGAATGCAATCAGCAAAATCCAGTTCTGTGGGAAGCTCTGTAGAACAAACGATCTGATTTCTTCAGTAAATTTCAAGAAAAAAGAGATGGAGAGGGCACTTACATGTTAAAAGAAATTCAAGGTTCTCTTGATATGGTATATCTACTATGTAAAGTAGATAAACTTTTCCCTGTCCCTTCCACTAAATACAACTAAAAACCCTGGACATTATACATTAAAAAACAAACAAACATAAGAAGACTCAAAAGTAAAGTGAAGGAAGCAGACCAGCCAGCAACATTGGGACCCAAAGAACGATAACAGTGGTAAGCCCCCCAGTTTTTTTGTTTTTTTTAAAATTTTGTTCAAGCCTTTTTTTTTCCTTTTTTTTTTTATAAGTTTATTTATTTAGGCTGCGTTGGATCTTCCTTGCTGCATGCGGGCTTTCTCTAGTTGCGGCGAGCAGGGGATACTCTTTGTTGCGGTGCGCAGGCTTCTCATTGCTGTGGCTTCTCGTTGCGGAGCACGGGCTCTAGGCATGCAGGTTTCAGTAGTTGTGGCACACGGGCTCAGTAGTTGTGGCTCGTGGGCTCTAGAACACAGGCTCAGTAGTTGTGGTGCATGGGCTTAGTTGCTCTGCGGCATGTGGGATCCTCCCAGACCAGGGCTCAAACCCATGTCCCCTGCATTGACAGGTGGATTCTTAACCACTGCACCACCAGGGAAGTCCCCCAGTTTTCTTTGTGCATCTTATATCCCATACTTGGAGCTGAAGAATTCAGCAGCAGGGAAATACCTACAGGCACAGACAAAAGAAGATCAACACCACTTCACGCTCATTATTATAGCTATTATCCAAAAAAAAAAAAAAGTTTTGATAAGGATGTGAAGAAATTGAGACACCTGTGCATTGCTGGTAGGAATGTAAAATTGTACAGCTCTTGTGGAAGGTGGTATGATGGTCCCTCAAAAATTAAATATAAAATTACCATATGATCCAGCAATTCGATATGCCCAAAAGAATTGAAAGTACGTACTTGAACAGATATTTGTACACCTATGTTCATAGCATAGCATTTGTACACCTGTGTTCACAATAACCGAATGATGGAAGCAACCCAGGTATCCACTGATGAATGGATGGGTAAACAAAATGTGGTAAACAATACAACAGTATATTATGCTGCTTTAAAAGGAAGAAGATTCTAACACGTGCTACGACATGGATGAACCTTGAAGACGTGCTCAGTGAAACAAGCTAGTCACAAAAGGACAAATCTTGCATGGTTCCACTTATATGAGGTCCTAGAGCAGTCAGATTTACACAGACAGAAAGTAGAAGGGTGATTGCCAGGGCCTGGGGGGATGGGAAATGGGGAGCTAGTGTTTAATCGGTACAGAGGTTCGGTACAGAGGTTCAGCTGGGTTGATGAAAATGTTGTGGGCTGGATGGTGGTGCTGGTGGCAAAATAGTATGAATATACTTTGTGGCACAGAACTGTACACCTTAAAACGGTAACTTTTATATGTATTTAACCACCGTTAAAAAAATAAACAGAAGCTGCTCTCTCTACCAGAGGAAAATGAAAAGGGCAGCGTAGCAAGACAGAAAATTTTTAGGCCACGGTGGCACTACTACAGCCAACACCACAGGAAAAACATCCTAACCCACACCCACATCAGCAATGGCCAGGTGGGGAGCTAGACTCCCACCCTCTCTAGGCTGGAGCATGGGTCCAGCACACCTGCCAGGGTGGGATCAGAAGGCCCGAAGGGAGCCAGGACTCTCAGCCACGCTGGCCTAGCAAGAGTCCTGCCCCTGCGGTGCCCGTGGAGACCCCTGGGGAGCCTGGACTTGACAGCAAAAGCATGACCCATGAAAGGACAAATTGATAAATTGAATTTTAAAAGTAGAAGTAAAAACTTTCATTCTGAGAGGACTCTGTTAAGAGGATGAAACTATAAGCTACAGACTGGGAGAAAATATTTGCAAACCAATATATCCAACAAAGGACTAATATCTAGAATATATAAAGAACACTCAAAACTCACCAGAAAAAAATCAATCCAATTAGAACATGGGCCAAAGACTCGGATAAACATTTCACTGGGGAGGATAGTGACACGACCAAATGCTGGTGAGAGTGTAGAGAAACTGAATCACTTGTAAATTGCTGATGGGAAAGTAAATTGGCCAGTGTATGACCCAGGGATTGCACTCTTGGGTATTCGTCCCAGAGAAATGAAAATATTCATTCACACAGAAACCATTACACAAATGTTTATAGCTGCTTTTTGTATAATAGGTCAACCTAGAAGCTCCTCAACAGACTGCGGCGCACCCAGGCCGTGGATGCTACTCAGCAGTAGAACGGAGTGAACTACAGGTGCATACAACACCTGTGACTCTCCAGGGACTGTGACGGGCGAGAAGAGCTCATCCCCAAGTTACATACGTATGATTCCATTCACATAACATTCTTGAAATGACAAAATTCCAGAAATGGAGGGCAGTTAAGTGGTTGCAGGGGGTTAAAGAGGGGGTGGGATGGGAAGGAAGTGGGAGGCCGTGAGAGGGCAGCCTGAGGGATACCCGAGGCTGTGTGCTGCCCACCGTATCCTATCTCCTGCCCAGCCAGGTGCTCCTACTGCCAGGATGGCCTGTGTCGCCTTAAGGGGGTTGTTTGAGCCAAGACCGTGGCTGGCATCAAGCAGAGTGCATGTGGCACTTGAGCTCCACACTCAGAGTGACCGGGCTGTGCTTCGAGTTGGGGACACAAATGCTGTCAAATGTTTCAGTAAGTAAAGCAGGTCTCACAATGGTAGAAAAATGATGAAGTTGCCTTTTCCTGACTCTGGGCTGCTGCTTCATAATTATATCCGTGTCCCTATTCTCCTTGTCATCATTTCCTCGTGGTGACAAGTCCGGTGGCGGGGGGGGCGGTCCCCATGAGCACGGGCAGAGTTTGGATGCATGTTTGTCATTCTCTTGGCACTCGTATAGTTTGCAACCAACTCAGTGCGATCATGACCAAGCAAGTCTCTGGGTCATGCCAGCCTTGGGACAGAGCCTGAGAACTTGGCCTTGAGTCCTGTTGTGAACCACGCCATCCCCTTGGCTGTCATGCCCGTCATTTCCCATTCCCTGCTTCACCAACTGATGGGATCAAAGTTACATCTTTAGTACTTTAACACTTGTGTTTCTTAGTATTCACAGAGAACAATAGCCTCTGTTCCCTGTAGTGATGGGCTGAATCATGGCCCCTGAGCGGGAGACCATCCTGGATTATCCAGGTGGGCTGGTATAATCAGAGGTCCTTGTAAGAGGGATGCAGGGGGAGTGAGAGTCAGAGAAGGTGTGACGTGATGACAGAAGCAGAAATTGGGCTGATGAGCTTGCAAAATGCAGGAAGGGGCCACGAGCCAAGGGATGTTGGCAGCCTTGTGAAGCCGGAAAAGACAAGGAAACAAGTTCTGTCCTGGAGACTCTGGAAGGAACCCACCCTGCCAACACCTTGACTTTAGCCCAGCGAAACTGATTTCGGACTTCTGACTCCCAGAAGTGGGAGATAATAAGTCTGTGTTAAGTCACTAAGTTTACGGTGATTGGTTACAGCAGCAAAGGGAAACTAAGACACCTGGTATTGCTTTAACTAGCGCTCCCTAGGAACTAACCAGCATATTGCATGGCCTCCACTTCCAGAGACCATGCAGTCCCTAAAGCCACGTTCTCTTCCTGAGGTCCCTGTGTGCTCTGTAGGGCCTTGCTGGCATTGGATGGACTCTGCCATTTGTCAGGAAGTTCCATCTCCTCTGTCCAGGGATGTCACCCCAGGAGACAGAGGTGTCTTCTGTTCTAGAAAACTCTAGCACAGGCCGGAACAGCAGTGCAGCCCCCAGAGTTTGGACAGAACCACCTCCTTTTGGCAGACCATCCCCTTTGTCCTCCCCCATGCCCACCTCCCCTCTGACCACTGCCTGGACCCCAGGGCACTTTGTAATTTTATTTTTTCTGATTTGCAAGGATAACAGCTGCACCTTGCAGAAAATCCATGCAGTACAGAAACGAATAAAGAAAAGTAAAACTGTGGCAGTTCACCCAAATTGCTCTCCAAAAAATAACACGAGGTCAAGGGCACAGCTCATTATTTTGTCTCCTTTAAAGCTTAGCATCTTTCTTGGATTCGTGGTTGTATTTGAAAATTTTCTGACAAATGTTCCAATTACAGTTCACTTTGGACTATAGAATCTGCCTGGGACAGCTGGATGGTATTATTTGGACTTGAGCAACTAGAAAAAGACAAGGAAATTAAGCCACCAGAGGTGAACTGTGTCTTAATTCAGTCTACACTTACTAGCTGTTTGACAGTGGGAAAGTTTCTTAACTTTTTTGCCTCGGTCTCCCCATCTGTTAAATGGGGATGCTAATGGTTCCCAGCACCTCCCATGGCCCTGAGGATTACAGGAGTTAAGGAGTTAAGAACTTAACTATTAGGGCTTCCCTGGTGGCGCAGTGGTTGAGAGTCTGCCTGCCGATGCAGGGGACATGAGTTCGTGCCCCGGTCCAGGGGGATCCCTACTTGCCACGGAGCGGCTGGGTCCAGGAGCCATGGCTGCTGAGCCTGCGCATCCAGAGCCTGTGCTCTGCAACAGGAGTAGACCACAACAGTGAGAGGCCCGCGTACCGCAAAAAAAAAAAAAAAAAAGAACTTAACTACTTAATTGGCTCTGAGTAAGCTCAGAGTAAATACCACTTTTTTTTTTTTTAAATCAAGACTCAGCCCAAATGAGGAAAGAGGAGAAAATTCGGTATTAATTCTTGCTCAATAATTGTTTGGACCCGTGTTTTCCTGCACATGTCCTGTGGAACATTACTGATTCCAAAGGATGTGGGATGTTAATTGGTATTATGGGGAAACAAAATTAAAAATGTATGGGTATAGTGAGGCAAAGTTAAGCAAGCTCTTCCTACGGTACTCCTCAGAGTCGTCTTTATGGACTTTGCTTCCAAGATAGGTCTCCTAAGGGGCATTTCCCCAAACTAATTCATTGAGGCAATCCATTTTGCTTCTCTAAAGCCTGTCCCAGGACCAGTGTCCCACAGAAGGCACTCTGGGGACTCCTCCGTTAGACCATACAAGACCCATCCTCTGTCCTGCCTTTTCTCCCTGTTCTCTGTGAAGCAGTGGCTCCGGTATGCTTGTCGAGACTCCAGCTGGGAGCACGGTTGCAGTGGTCCCCTCCTTCACCCGGGCAGCTAACCCTGGGAGAGGAGGGTCACCGCTACCCCCAGATCAGCTGAGCCTGTGTACGGATGAGGCTGCATGTCGTCCGGCAAGTGTCCGGGGCGTGTCACGCTGCACAGACATTGAGCAACAGGCTTGGCACCAGTCTGGAGCTTGCTCCTTCCGTGTCCACACGTGACTTGAGCAAACTTATTTTTCACTCTGTCCCTCTCTCCACAAGGCAGGGATAAAGCCATATCACCTCCTACCTCAGGTGGGGGTGATATGCGTATTAAAGGGGGACCTTCGAGGCAACAATGGTTCCTTGAAGTCAGTGTCAATTAGAGTTTGCCGGAATGTAGACCCACTGGTTGGGATTTGGGTGGTGACATCTACAGGTATGCTGGCATTAGTCACCTGGGATTTACCTGTTTTATTAGGGTTCTCCAGAGAAACAGAACCACTAAGACGTGTGCGAGTGTGTGCATGCATGTGTGTGCATGCACATGTGTGTGTGTGTGTGTTTGTGTGTGTAAACATTTATTTTAAGGAACTGGCTCACACAGTTATGGAAGGCAGCAATTCCCAAGATCTGTAGGGTGAAGTGAGTCAGAAGCAGGAGACGCAGAAAGAGCCAATGGGGTAGTTCTAGTCTGAAGCCCAGCAGGCTAGAGACGCAGGAAGAGCCGATGTTTCATTTTGAGTCCAAAGGCAGGAAAAAAAGCCGATGTTCCGTTCAAAGGCTGTCAGGCAGGAAGAGCGCTCTCTTACTCTGGGGAGGATCAGCCTTTTGTACTGTTCCAGTCTTCAGCTGATTGGGCGAAGCCCATCACATTAGGGAAAGCAACCTGCTTGACTCAGTCTACTGACTTAAGTGTTAACCTCATCCACAAACACCCTTAGAGAAACACCCAGAATAATGTTTGGCCAAATATCTGGGCACCCCATGGCCCAGTCAACTTGACACACAAAATTAACCCTCACATGTATGATCTGTGCTTTGTAAAGGGAACTATGGGTGAAGAAATGAGGCTGAGTTGCTAAACCTTAGAAACTGGAGCAGCATAACCCCTGGATCAAGGCCCAACCCATCCTTAGGTTGTTGAGGTCACCAGGCATGAGGGAAGTTGAGAAAGAACTTCTTTCTTTGGACACAAGGTATTGAGCTGAGCTCTGAAAGATGCTCAAAGGAGGAAGATGTGTCCCTCAGAGAGGAGGCCCAGAGACTCTCCCGGGGAAGCCTTTGCTCTGGGTGTGACTGATGCGGCAGCTCAGAGATAGGACAGGCCTGGCGTCTCCCAGCTAAAGCTGGTAATTTGCTTAAGTATCAGCCTTGGCCTCACCTCACGGATTCCTCCCAGGTGCCAGCACTTCACAGACACTGTTACTCTTATTTCTCATAATGATCCTGTTAGGTAGGAGATGGTTTCATGTGAAGAAACCAAACCTCAGAGAAATGGAGGAAATGGCCAAGGTCACACAGTGAATGGTGGAGCTGGGGTTCTAGTTGAGATTTGTCTGACCCAGGATCTGGGTCAGCTGCTGGCTGAAGAAGGGTGGATATGCCCTTGCCAGCCCGGATGCCCAGGGCCTCCTAGCATCGTGGGCCTCTGCAGGAGCTGTTGTCCAAACCAGGAGATGGGGGGCAAGCATTATAGGCTGAACTCTTGCCCAAAAAAATTCGTGTTGAAGTCCTAACCCCTGTACCTTAGAATTTGACCTTATTTGGAGATAGTGTCTTTATAGAGATAACCAAGTTAAAAGGAGGTCATTAGGATGGGCCCTAATCCAATATCATGAGAGTCCTTGTAAGAAGAAGAAATTCAGACAGACATGCACAGAGGGAAAATGGTGTGAAAACGCAGAGGGTAGATGGCCACCTACAAGACAAGGAGAGAGGCCTGGAACAGATCCATCCTTCACGGCCCTCAAAAAGAACCTACCTTGCCAATACCTTAATCTTGGACTTCCAGCCTCCAGAACTGTGAGAAAATTAATTTCTGTCGTTTAAGCCCCCATCTCTGTGGCACCTTGTTATGGCAGCCCAAAACAGAATAACCCAGCGAGATTCCCAGTCATGAGGGAAGACAGAGCAAAAGCTTCCCCGGCTGTGTGGAGAGGCTCAGGACCCTCGGGGGGGAAAGCAGTTTGAACAAAAATGTCACCAAACCAGGACAGAAATGAGGACAGCAAGTGTTTGGAGGAACTAACCCTTGCTCTGAAACCAAGATTGGGAAATATTAACTGTTACCATTGGCTTTGGCAGTCTTGTTTGGCTGGTTCTTCACATATAGCAATGTGGGCATGTCACCTGGTCAACTGCTTTCCAGATTTTCCTTTCCAGATGGGGAGTGACCAGGAGTGGGTGGCAGTATGGCCTCTCCTGTCACCCTCCCTGACATGGTCACAGCCAGCCATCCTGATGCCCCACTACTTAGCTTGGCGCAGTGAAAGAAGCACGGGATGAGAAGTCTGAAATTTGGGTTCTAGTTCAAGTGGAGCCCGTCAGCTTCATCATCTGTAAACGAGATAAATCCCCGTTCCTCTTGCCTTCACGGAGGCTTTCTCTTAAATAAGATCGTTTATTCTTATTATTATGTCCCACCCACTCCCCGAAAGGATTGTGGGGAGCTTGTAATAAAGACATATTAAAAGTAGAATCGGGCTTCCCTGGTGGCGCCGTGGTTGAGAGTCCGCCTGCCGATGCAGGGGACACGGGTTCGTGACCCGGTCCGGGAGGATCCCACATGCCGCGGAGCGGCTGGGCGCGTGAGCCGTGGCTGCTGAGCCTGCGCGTCCGGAGCCTGTGCTCCGCAGCGGGAGGGGCCGCAGCAGTGAGAGGCCCGCGTACCGCAAAAAAAAAAAAAATGTAGAATCATCTAACCAAGCATAAAATCATGGAAGTTAAGGAACAGAGGGAGGACGTGGCTGTACAACTGTACAAGACGGGCTAAGCGCGAAATTTAGCTCTGAGCATCCTGGCGGTCACGAAAAAGGTGGAGCACTTTCAAAAGTAGAAAAAAACCCCATAAGATATTGCTGTTCCACTTATTGTACTCTTTTAAAGTAAAACATTATATAGTACTAAAAATGATCATTTTATTTCACAGTGCAGATTCCAAACATGAAGAACAATATCTATCCAGATTCTAAACTCAAATTTCCTACATTTTTAGACATTTTAGGCTTTCTAGACTTGTTTAGTTTGTTTATTTATCTAGGCCACACCTCGCGGCATGCGGGATCTTAATTCCCTGACCAGGGATCGAACCTGTGCCCCCTGCACTGGGGGCGCGGAGTCTTAACCACTGGACCGCCAGGGAAGTCCCTAGACTTGTTTGGTTGAGAAAAGATTAATTTATCCCAGTAAAATCTCTTCCCAGTCAAAATCTCATGTTCTGGGCAAATCTAATAAGCTTTTTTATTTCCTTGACTCTTTACAAAAATAGCTTTTTTCTAATTGGGAAAGCAATACCTGCTCCTAGTAGAAAATGTCTAAAATATTGAAAAATATTAAATGAGAATAAAAATATCCATAGTCCTCCCTGCCCCATTCCTTCCAGATAACTGCCATCAACATTTCAACTGACTTCATTCCAGTATTTTCTCTATGTCTTTTGAATCTCCTGGTGCTTCTTGACCCTAAATTTTGGCTTGCCTCAGCCTTGGAAGTTTTTGCTCTGAGTAAAGGCTGTGTAGGAGCATCTAGACTTACCAGTCTGTCAGCCTCTCCTGGATTGGAGCTCACTTCCTTCAAAAGCAAGCTAAGCAGCCTGTTCCGGGGCCACCTTCCCCTTGTCCCACCTGGAGAGCCATGAGGCAGCGCACGTGATGAGGCACAGACATCTCATTGTGGGTATCCAATTCCACCAATTCCCACTCCAAAACAGGCTCTGCTCTGCAAACTGTAAGAGAACCCAGCCTAGTGAGAAACTTGGTTCCAAGGCACTATCACTTCTTCACCCAATGTTCCTATCTTCTCAGTGAGCATTTACCTGGAAGCCTAGTGGGCGTTTTGAAGGGGATCCTCATCACCATCCCACTTTATTTTTTAAGAAGCCCGCTGTAGCCACTATGGAAAACAGTATGGAGGTTCCTTAAAAAACTAAAAATAGAGTTACCATATGATCCAGCAATCCTACTCCTGGGCGTATATCCAGAAAAGACAAAAGCTCTAATTCAAAAAGACACATGCATCCCTAATGTTCATAGCAGCACTATTTACAATAGCCAAGACATGGAAGCAACCTAAGTGTCCATCAACAGAGGAATGGATAAAGAAGATGTGGCACATATATACAATGGAATATTACCCAGCCATAAAAAAGAACGAAATAATGCCATTTGCAGCTACGTGGATGGACCTAGAGATTATCATACTAAATGAAGTAAGTCAGACAAAGACAAATACCATAGGATATCACTTATATGTGGAATCTAATTTAAAATGATACAAATGAACTTATTTACAAAACAAATAGACTTATAGAAAACAAACATGGTTACTGAAGGGGAAAGCAGGGGGGAGGGGTAAATTAGGAGTATGGGATTAACATATACACACTACTGTATATAAAATAGATAAACAACAAGGAACTACCGTATAGCACAGGGAACTATATTCAATATCTTGTAATAAACTATAATGGAAAAGAAGTTTTTAAAAAGCCTGTTGGCACCTGGGTTTTCCTGCCCTTTCTTGTTTCACTGTTTGAAGTTCCATCAACAGGAGATTCACACAAATTAACACACATCATTTAAAAATCTCTTTCCAAGATCAATCTGATCCATCGATCTTTGTGAGAATTCTTTCTACCTGTGATTTCCCCTCTTACATGTGATGCTAACTGCACCAGCGGGCAGGGGGCGGAGGTGGGTGGGGAGGAAGGCTTATTGGAGGGTGCAGCAGAAGTCATTTTAGGTCTGAGGGGAGGAAAGAAGACCCCCTGTGGCTCTGCAGGGAAGCCGTGTGGCCCCCCAGGGTTGCTCGGTCCCAGGACTCAGTGTGGTGGGAAATGCCAGATGCCCTGTCTGCTTCACCCTGTCGGTGGTGTAGACCCCGCTTTGCATGGAACCAGGAGTCAACCCCTCTCCTCTACTCGATTTGGAGGGTCACCCTCCTTTAGTTTCTACTGGAAGGAGGGGGCAAGGGCTCCCGTTCCTCCTGAGTCGGCCACATGGCAGTGCCCTCCTGGGCCCCATGCACCCACCTGGGGTGCCCTGAGAGGGAGCGTCTCCCTCAGCCTGGGGTGAGAGGAGGGGGTGGCCCTGGTGCAGGTCTCAAGCCCCTTCATCTCCATGGTGTCACCAAGGCTGTGCCCGTCCAGAAGGCTTTGCCCTAGGACAGAGCACTGGGTACAAGGGGCAAAAGCAGCAGGAACGTGAGCCTGTCTTGCCCTGGGGGCCTCTTGGGAAGGTACCAGTTCTGCCTGTGCTCCTGTGACCTCAGGTCTACTTCCTCTGGCAGCAAGCAAGTCGTTTTGCAAAGCTCCATGGAGACACCCCTGACCTCCTTGCTCTGCCAGCCAGGTCGTGGGGCTGCTTCAGGCCCGAGGCATGGGTACCAGGGCTCCACCAACACCGCTCCTGCCACGTCCTCCCTTGCCTCTCCTGTGGCCAAACCCCGTGGTCAGTCCTCAGTCCTCGCTTTGCCTTGGCTCCTGGGACACAGCCCTCTCTTGCCTTCCTTCTACCTCATGGTCCCTACTTCTCAGATGCAGCTGCTGCTTTTCCAAGGGCCCCGGGGCTCCAGGCATCACTTCCTTTGTCTGCCTTCACCTACTCCCTTGGTGATCTTGACCGACCGCCTCTACGTGCTGCTATATGACGACTTCCACATTTATGTCTCCAGCGCAGACTTCTGCAAACTCCAGACTCTGTCTACCTGTCTCCTTGACGACCTCCCTTGGAAATGGATTAGAATCTGAACTCAACATGTGCTGAGTCCAAGCACGCATCACCAGAAGCCTTTCTCAGCCCATTTGATGGCCCTGCCATGTAAAAATGAGGTATGTGTAATGAAATGGGGCTTCATAAATGTTGCTCTGTTTTTACTTTCCCAGGGCTGGGGAGGATCTGGTAAAATTTATCAACTTTCCAGGGGGCTCTGGAATCACACAGGTCTGTGTGTTCAAATACCAGCTCGGCTACGTACAGCGACGTGGCTTTGGGCAGGTGCCTCACGCTGTCTGGCCCGGCCAGGCTCACAGGGTTGTTGCCAGGGTCCATGGATGTGCACACAGAGCCTGGCGCCTGTGTCCCTTTCTGTCCTGTCCTTGTACTGCCCTGAGGACAGAACTTCAGAAACATCCCAGGGACCCATGGACTGCCTCTTTGTCCCCACTGTGGCCCAGTGAGCACTTCCCTGTTGCTTCAGTTCGCCCTGACCTTGAGGGTTTGGCATATTTGCACGTGAAATAACATTGGCCTGGGGTGCCCTGGCCCGACCGCAGCCCTCTGATGTGCCAGGGTTCCGTAATGTGGGTGCTGGTTGGCTGTGGCCTCCTCTGGGGCACAGCCCGCACCCCCCAGGCAGAGGCAGTACCCACATGGCGGTCTGTGCTTCTTACTTAGCACGTGTTCACTCAGAGCTCCTGTCACAGAGCTGGAGCCGAAGAGACAGTGAAAGATTTGTGACCGCCTCGAGGGCTGGGATAGGGAGGGTGGGAGGGAGGGAGACGCAAGAGGGAGGAGACATGGGAACATATGTGTATGTATAACTGATTCACTTTGTTACACAGCAGAAACTAACACACCATTGTAAAGCAGTAATACTCCAATAAAGACGTTAAAAAAAAAAAAGAATAAAGAGGGGAAACTAACGCATGTTTAGTGCTCACTACGCAGTAGGCGCTGGTCTAGGGCTTTACAACGTGAACTTATTTAATCTGCCCCTAAAGTGGCACTACTGTGAGCCCCACTCACAGACCAGGGAATGGAGAGGAAGGCAAGGTGACGGACTGGGGCAAGGTCACCCACACAGCTGGGAGGTGGCAGAGCTTCTGTCTGAAGCATGCATTTGGCTCCAGAGCCCATGCTCGTAACCATCATGCTGCCAGATTAGAGCTATCACTAATGGTCCTTTAGGCTCCAGGCCCAGGTGACAGAGGCCAGGCAGCTGGGCCACAGTGAGAGAGCTTGAAAGTAAATTCAACATAAAGGCAAAGACGTCGCTTCCTCTGGAGCCTGTGGTCCTTTTATTTTTTTCAACATCTTTATTGGAGTATAATTGCTTTACAATGTTGTGTTAGCCTATGGTCTTCCTATATACTTGATTCTGATCTTTCTTTCTTTTGCTTTTTTATGATGGAGAATTTCAAACCTATACAAGAGAGACAAACCCACCCCACAACTTCAGTAGTGATGAGTCATGGCCAGTCCTGTCTCACCTGTTCTCACCCCCAGCCTCTGCCCCCTCCTCTGTCATTAATTTTTTTTTTAAGTTTTTTTTTAACATCTTTATTGGAGTATAATTGCTTTACAATGGTGTATTAGTTTCTGCTTTATAACAAAGTGAATCAGCTATACATATACGTATATCCCCATATCTCTTCCCTCTTGTATCTCCCTCCCTCCCACCCTCCCTATCCCACCCCTCTAGGTGGTCACAAATCCTGTGTCATTTAGAAGCACATTCCAGACATTGTCTCGGTTCACCCTCAGATAGTTCAGGATGTAGCTTTAAAAGATAAAGATACCATTATTATGCCTTAGAGTTAACAGTTGTCCCTTAATATCATCAAATACCCAGTCAGTGTTACTTCCAATTGTCTCTTTAATGATACTTTGTTTTTTTTTTGATGAATGCTTGTAGCAGCTTCATTCATTATTGGCCAAAACTAGAAGCAATCAAGGTGTCCCTCAAAGAGAACTGATAAACGATTGGAAACTGTGGTATATCCATACAGTGGAATATCACTAAGTAATAAAAGGAAATGGTTTTCAAGGCACAAATGGTGTATATTGCTAAATGAAAGCAGCCAGTTTGAAAGGCTGCTTACTATATGATTCAATGTATGTGACATTCTAGGAAAGATAAAATGATCCAGGCAATAAGCAGATCGTGGTCGACCAAAGTTGCTGTGGATAGGGTTGGAATAGATGAAGCACAGAGGATTTTCAGGGCAGGAAAACTATTCTATATGACACAACGGTGGATTAGGATTAATGATGCTCTGCAAATATCATACTTTTTTTAAATTGTTTTTTTCATCATTAGTCACATGTTGAGAAGCAGATGTTTCTTTGGACTCTTTTTTTTTTTTTTTAATATATTTATTTATTTATTTTTGGCTGTGTTGGGTCTTTGTTGCTGCACTCGGGCTTTCTCTGGTTGCAGCAAGCAGGGGCTACTCTTCATTGCGGTGCACGGGCTTCTCATTGCGGTGGCTTCTCTTGTTGTGGAGCATGGGCTCTAGGCACGCGGGCTTCAGCAGTTGCAGCACATGGGCTCAGTAGTTGTGGCTCATGGGCTCTAGAGTGCAGGCTCAGTGGTTGTGACACACGGGCTTAGTTGCTCCGTGGCATGTGGATCTTTCCAGACCAGGGCTCGAACCCCTGTCCCCTGCATTGGGAGGCAGATTCTTAACCACTGCGCCACCAGGGAAGTCCGGACTCTTTTTAATCTATATGTTTCCCCTCCACCTTTTAGTTCTTTGAAATTTACATGTTGAAGAAAGTGGGCCATTTGTCCCACAGGTCTTCCCACCGGATTTTGCAGATTACACCCCTAGAATGTCCATCCCATCCTTTGTATTGCCTCTCTATGGGTATTTGGATCCAGAGGCTTGATCAGATGTAGATTTGGATTTTTTTTTTTTTTAAGCACAACTGTCTTGGAGGTGGTAGTGCTTCCATTCCTGAGACAGAGAATGTCTTGTGGGGCTGATATGATACTCAATTCCATTCATTGATTAGAAGTTGCAAAATAGTGATGTTCTATATTCACTTAGTAACTGGACTATTTCTCATAAGAAAACCCTCCCATCATCTACCATTTGGTTAGCCCTCAGCACAGTTCATGTAGGAAAAGCAGACTGAATACTTAACTCTTTCCCTATAATTACCAGTTCTCAAAACAATGACTTAGCTCGCTAGCATCCTCCTACGTGACCAATTTGCTTTCTTCTTTTTAGTGCCCTTATGAATGCACAGATTTAAACATATTTGATGGCGCACTGCAGTCGGCATTCTCACTGATGTTCAAATTGTCCCATCCTGGCCAGTGGGAGCCTCCTCGGGCTGTTTGTGGTCCCTGAAGCCACGACCCTCAAAGTCATGGATAACTTCCTTGCTCCTGGGTATCATGAAGTGGTCCAGACTCGTCTTGTCTATTTTCTGGCCCAGCCATGGCATCAGCCCATTCTCCCAGAATACCTGGGGTTTGTTGGTTAGAAATTTGCAAGCCACTGGTCTGGACACTAGGGATGCTCACTGTTCTGGGTTGGTCACTGGTTTTAGGTCTTTACAGTGGAAGAACTAGGAAACGCACGTCTATAAAATGCTAACCACCCCACATGAGCTCGTAATGCTACTTCCAACTCAGTCCAGGACTGCAGGTGCCCACTAACCTCTCCTGTCCTCCAACTCTATCCCCTTTCCTCCACACCAACAAGACTGGCTTTCAGGACATTCGGGATGGAATTTGAATACCACTAATTACCTACTTGCTTTATTCCATGTTACATACTTGACAACCTCAGAATAACAATACTGACACTCTCTCCAAAAATATAACTCTATAATACCAGGTGTTAGAAACAGTTTAAAACAATTTTTTGCAGTTATTTTGGTCCTTAGGTTTTATCCCACTAGGGATGTCCAGTTAAATTACTGCACTTCAAAGTCACTTGGACTAGTTAAGTTCATCTATATTATTTTGTTTTCGATTTGTAAAGATTGTTCTTTTGAAATTTAATCTTGCTTATGACTTGGTGAAAGACTTACGTAGCACAAAAAGACATGGAAGAAACTTAAATGCATACTGATTAGTGAAAGAAACCAACCTGCAGAGGCTACATACTGTGTGATTCCAACTAACCACATAGCCAACAGAACACACAATATATGTCACCACTTACTGTGGGATTTGCCAGTGTTCTGGAAAAGGCAAAACTGGGGAGACAATAAAAAGATCAGTGGTTGCCAGGGGTTAAGACAGAGGAAGGATGACGAGGTGGAGCACGGAGGATTCTGGGGACAGTGAAAATACTCTGAATGCTACCATAATGGTGGATGCACGTCATCATACACTTGTCAGAATCCAAGAGTGAACCCTAATGTGAACAATGGATTTGGCGTGATAATGGCACGTCAGTGTGGGTTCATAGAAGTGTGACACTGTCCTGCTCTGGTGCAGGCTGTCCATGGGGGGCTGTGCTTGTGGGAGGGTGGAGAGGAAGGATGTGAGAACTCGCTGTGCTTTCCACTCAGTTATGCTGTGAACCCACCACTACTAAAAAATAAAGTCTTTTATTTATTGTTTTAATTCCCATAGTTCCCAGGTCAAATATATAAGAAAAAAGACGTACATTTAAAGAAGTGTAACTTCTATGCTTGCCCCTCCGTTCTCTCCTACCCCTTAAAGAAAACCAATTTTAAATGTTTTGGAAGATCCGTCCATTTCTTCAATACAAGACACAGCCCCGCGCCCCCTTCCTTAGATGCGTGGCAGCCTGCCCTCCCCGCCTCGCACTCCCTCGGGAGATTTCTCTGTAGTTCTTGTACAGGTAACTTTCCATTCAAAGACTTGTTTTTGTTACTTGTGAAACATAGTAGTTTATCCAACTACTAATGAAATACCATCTCATTTTTCTTTCAGAGCAATAAGAGCTAATAGTGCATTTGCAAATACATGGGCATCCGCGTAGCACATTTTGCTCTCTCTCTCTGTGGCTTTCAGCCTCCCGTCTCTCGTCCTGGGGCTGAGACACTCGCTCTCAGATGAACGCTGGGCCTCTGCCCCATCCCATCCTTCCCGGCACTAATGAGCCCTAAGACACTGGCCACTAGTCCAGCCCCATCTAAAGCCCTCGCATGCCTCCTAACCCCTCGGGTAATGGGAGCAAAGTCCCCTTGTAAAGAAAAATCAGTGTTCTGCTGATTTCGATGAATTGCCCTCCTGCTTCTCAAGGAAGGTCTCCATTGCTGAGCTGGGATGAACAGCGCTTGTCCCCCAAGGCGGGCTCACGCCTGTCCCCGCAGTGAGGCACCTGTGCGCAGAGAGCAAGTGTGCGCTACCCTGTCCCCCAGCCCCGCCACGTGGGGCTCTCACACACGAGAGTCGCTTTAATGGTGCAGATGCCGCTAGCCCAGGCTTTGCTGGGGGCGGGTGGGCTGCTGCGCTTGGCTGTAGTAAAGGCAGGTTGATCCCAGACTTCATACCTTTAAAAGGACATTTAGAGACTAGCTCTAGGGTCGTCTTTAAAGGCTTAGTGGCATGTGTGTTTTGATGTCGGCTTGTGATCATAGAAACTTGGACTGGGGAGAGTCTTTGAAAGTCATGTGCCCGGTGGTTCTCAACTGGGAACAATTTTGGTTCGGTCCCCAGGGGACATGTGGCGATGTTTGGAGCCTTTTTTAGGTTGTCACAGTCGGGGGTGGGGCTGCTGCTGAAATCTCGCGGGAACAGCCCAGGGATGCGGCTGAGGGTCCTGCGCCGCGCAAGGCAGCCCTCTACGGCAAGGAATTTCCCGGTCCCGCTGTCAGTAGTGCCGGCGTTGAGAAGCCTTGATCGTATCCCTTGTTGGTCAAGGTGTGGTCTGCAGACCAGCAGCCTCCAACACACGAGCACGTGGAGCTTGTGAGATGGAGGGTCTCGGTCTCCACCCCAACCTCTGATTCAGAATCTACGTTTCAACAAGGTTCATCTGTCCAGTAAGGTCTGGGAATCGCTGCTCTAAGCAACCCCCAGTCTCCCACCCAAAGCCAAGGGGCCTGGCAGCAAAAGTCAACTCTCCCGCCAAAATGCAGCGCTCAGCTAAAGCTTTGTCTAAATAGCCAACTCTTTTAATATCTTCAATATATTTATTTTAAGGAATGATTTAGCCTAATGGAATTCTATGTATGCACCACATGATGTGTGAAAACAGGTACGGCCATCATTTCGATTTTTAATCTTAAGATAAGAAGATTCCACAAACCTTTCAGTAGCGTGTTCCAGTGTTTTGAAGCTCCGTTAAGGCTGTTGGTTGGAGCATCTGCTGGTCGGTTACAGAGGATGCAGCTTTGAAACCCTCCACCCACCCAGCCCCAGTTATTTCCTGAGTATCAGAATAACCTGCCTGGAACGTGAGCCTCAGAAGAGCAGATATTGGGTCTCCTTCTCATTTGGTCTCTCCTGGTGCCAAGCGCAGTGCCTGGCGGTGAGTAAACACTCCACATGTTGGATGAAAGGAATTGAGAGACGCTGGGGGAGAGAGTGGGGGGAAGGAGAGTGAGAGAAGGAGGGAGGAAGGCTCCCTCCACAAGACGTTGAGGACACAGACATGGACATCCAGGAGAGCCAGGCTCCCCCAAGTGCAGCCTCACAGCGGTCACCTTCACCACTCGGAGGGGCTGGGAGAGCAGTGAGCTAGCAGAGCTGGTCAGTTCCCTCCAGCCCCCTCTCCGGCTGAGAATTACTTCCGAATGTTCTTCTATCTGAAGGTCATCAGCTTGAAGTCGTCACTTTCTCCCTCTGTGCCCACAGCAACACACCACTTCCGGAATGGTCATCTCCATGACTGGCCAAGAGCTCTAGGCGAGAACCTGAACCTGACCCTGAGCGGTCTGCCCACTCTTGGTTGCCCTCATTCATTCGTAAGCAGAAGCTCAAGGGCTGGCATTCTGTCTCAGTCAGAGAGCTGTCACTGTGCTGATGCCGGAGCATCTGCCTGAGTGCTTTGCGCTTATCTTGTTTTTCTTCACCACTTCAGAGTGAGCCACACAACAGGAGAAGGAGCTCAAAGGGTACAGTGATTTGCTGGCAGTCAGGACCAAAACCCCAAGTGTCCCAGGCCAGTGCTTCCTGAGCCAGTGCAAACAGCAGTAGCTCACGGGCTGCTTAAGAGATGACAAGGCAAGAAAAGACAGGCCTTTCCTCATTAATATTAAGGCTTTAATATGTTGAACTAATTTATGTATATTTCACATTGTTCCAGAAATAATTTCAGGTGGAAGGTGGGTAGAAAGAAGAAAACCAAGCCAGGAACATAAAAGAGAGGCAAGAGTGGAGCTGAGACAAAATTGCGTATAATTAAAGACCTAGACTTTTGCCCACAGGAAAGCATACACATTTGGCGTTTTAGTTGCCAGTGGAAAAAGAAACTCAATTTTCAGTAGGTAACTAAAACAATTGCTGAAGGAAAACATAAGCGGTCCTGAAACTGAGATAGGACATGAACTTCTTAGGGTCCCTAAAGAATGGCCGTCTCAGCAACAAGCTTCCAATAGACCTTGTGTATCAAAAAGCCGAGGGCACCACGTGGAAGGGCAGCTCAACCAAAGAGGTTCTACAAGGGGCGCACCATGCAGTCCCAGCACACAGCCCTGCAGGTCTGCTTCCTTCCAGGGGTGGACCTGAGTGACCAAAGGTCCACCTCCGCTCATGACCACCATCCCCCTCCCAGCACCCTGCTCTCCGGCCTGTTGCCCAAGACTCTGAATCTCCCAGCTTCTGAGAACAGCCCTTTCTTAGACTTTGCATCTTCCCAAGGGCTCCAGCATCCCTCCTTCCCCACCTTGTCCCCACCAGAAACAAAAGCATGGCCAACGTCCATGGGAGGCTGGAGAGCAGATGGCTGAGCTCTTGGGCTCTGGAGTCAAGGGGCCTGGGCTTAGATTCTGGCTCTGCCACCTCCTGAAAGTGGACTTGGAGCCAGTAGCTCATCTCTGCCTTAATAAATGGAGGATAATAATAGCATCCACCTACCTACCAGAGTAAAAGGGATGATACAGTCATTCAGCAAATACTTCTTGAGCTCCTATTATGTGCCAGGCAGTGTTCTAGGCCTTTGGGATATACCAGGCCCCCAAAGACCCCTTGTCCTGTGCTTTCCTTCACTCAGTGCAGCATAAGAGTTTGTACTGAAGGCATCTAAGAAAGAGGCTAGGTAACAGGGGTGCTGTAACAGGACCTGGGGTCTTCCTGCCCTGAAAAGCTTCCTAGAGCAGCGTGAGAAAAGACAAGGAAAAATGATGTCAATATGGCCTTAGGCTCATGCGAATAAAGTATATGGCAGCAGTCTTGCCTTTCCTGCCATGTTGATGAACACATATTTTTAATATTTTTGCCTCTAAAAAACCCCCTGTAACTCTCATGTTTCACTGTTGGGAGTATAATTGGTACAAACACTTGGAAAAACTATCCGGGATTGCATATTAAAAATGACCACACATATACCTTATGAACCAGCCTTCGGCAGAAGATATCCAAGAGAAATGCTTTATAAATATATAATAAAAGACATACACAAAAGTGTTCACAACACTAAGAACCAAAAGGTAAAAACAACCCAAAATGCCCATCAACAGGAGAATGAGCAAATAAACTGTGGTGTATTTACACAATGGAATGCAGTCCACAAAGAGAAATGAACGTGCTTCAAGTACACAAGCACGTGTATGAATCTGATGAACGTAATGTTGGATGAAAGAAGTCAGACGTGAAGAGTACATACCGCATGATTCCATTTATATGAAGTTCAAAGTCACCTTCAGTGTTAGCAGGTGGCAGAGTGGTTACTTTTAGGTGGCTTAGTGACTGGCACAAGGGGTGCTTCTGAAACTACAAGAATGTTCTATTTTTCATTTAGGTGATATGTGAATGCACTTGGGTGAAAATCTCTCCAGCTGTATGTTTGTGATCTGGCTAGGACTTCCAGTACAATTTCTTTTAACTCATGGATTTTAAAAACGGAGATATCATTCCCATACCGTAAAATTCACCCTTTAAGCATATAATTCAGTAGTTTTTAGAATGTTCATTGTACACTCTCACCAGTGTATAGTTCCAGACCATCTCCATCACTCCAAAAGGAGACCCTGCACCTACTAACAGTCAGTCCCCACCCCCTTTCCTCCCTGCTTCTGGCAGCTGTTACTCTACTTTCTATCTCTGTGGATTTGACTAGTCTGAACATTTATATAAGTAAATTCCTATGGTGGGCTTTTGTTTCTGGCTTCATTCACTTAGCATAATGTTTTCAAGGCTCATCGTTGTTGTAGCCTGTGTCATTCCTTTTTATGACTGAATAATATCCCATTGTATGGATAGGGCCACATTTTGTTTATCCTTTATCCAGTGATGGACATTTTGGTTGTTTCACTTTTTGGCTATTGTGAATAATGCTGCTATGAATATTTGTGCATGTTTTTGTCTTTTCAACTCTCTCGTGCCACACCTAGTAGTGGAATTTCTGGATACAAGATTGAATAGAAGTAGCTGGGAGCAGGCATCCTTGGCTTTGTTTCTGATCTGAGGGGAAAGGGGGCCTTCGTCAAGTTGATGAAGTTCCTTCTAGTCCTAGTTTGCTGAGTGTTTTTAACATGAAAAGTTGTTGGGGGTCGTCAAATGTTTTTTCCTGTATTTATTGAAATAATGTGGTTTTACCATTTATTCTATTAATATGGTGTGTTACATTGATTTTTGTATGTTAAATCTTGCATTCCTGGGATAAATCCTACTTAGTCATGCATAATCCTTTTTGTTTGTTGCCAGATTCAGTTTGTTAGTATTTGTTGGGAAGTTTCTTCTATATTCGTAAAAGATATTGACCTTTTCTTGTGATGTCTTTATCTAATTTTGGTATTAGGGAAATACTGGCCTCATAGAATGAGCTGGGAAGTGTTTCCTCCCCTTCTGTTTTTTTTCAAAGAGCTTGTAAAGATTTGACATTAATTCTCCTTTTAATGTTTGGTAGAATTCACCCATGAGGTCATCTGGGCTTATGTTTTTCTTTGGGAGAAGTTTCTGTTTACTAATTCAATCTCTTTATTTGTTTTAGGTGTATTCAGACTTCCTATTTCTTGTTGAATCAATTCAGTAGTTTGTATCTTTCTAGGAATTTTTCCTTTTCATTTAGATTATCGATTATCAATTTAGATTATTGAATAGTTGACATATAACTGTATATTACATCTGTATATGTTATAAACGCAACAACATGTTATTGATTTGCATAATTTTGTTTTCTTAAAAAAATTAAGAGTAGATAATTTTAAAAGTCTACTTATACAGTGTTTTATATTTACCCTCAAATTTACTATTTCCAGCACCCTTAATTTTTTCAGGTTACTATCTGTTGTCATTTCCTTTCAGCCTGAAGTACTTCCTTTAGTATTTCTTGTAAGGCAGGTTTGCTAGCAACACATTACCCCAATCTTTATTTAACTGTAGTATTTTTATGCTTTTATCCTTGAAATATAATTCTGCTAGATACAGCCATCTCAAATCTACTGTTAAGCCCATCTAGTGAATTTTTCATTTTGGCTACTGTTCTTTTCAACTATAGAATTTCCACTTGGTTCCTTGTGATAGTTTCAAATTTTTTTGTTGTTATTTTCTTATTTGTTAAGTCACTATCAACATATTTTCCTTTAATTCTCTGAACATGGCTTCCTTTAATTCTTTGGACACAATTATAAAAGCTGCAAAGCATTTTTTCTGTGAAATGCAGCCTCTGGGCCCATTCAGTCAGTTCCTGTTGATTGTGTTCTCTTGAGGAATGGGGGCTGGGGGTGGGTAACACTTTCCTGCTACTTCACCTGTCTCATACTTTTTTGTTGAAATTGGACATTTTAGATACTATATTGTTACAACTCTGAATTCTGGTTTTTATCCTGAGCCCCATATGTCATTTCTATTTTTCTGGAATTGTCCATTTCATATGTATTTTTAAATTTATTGCCACATATTAATCAGAATATCCAAAATTTATTTTGTTGTTGTTGTTTTTTGGTTTGTTTGTTTTTTGCAGTACGCGGGCCTCTCACTGTTGTGGCCTCTCCCCTTGCGGAGCACAGGCTCCAGACGCGCAGGCTCAGCGGCCATGGCTTACGGGCCCAGCTGCTCCGTGGCATGTGGGATCTTCCCGGACCGGGGCACAAACCCGTGTCCCCTGCATCGGCAGGTGGACTCTCAACCACTGCACCACCAGGGAAGCCCAAAAATTTATTTTTTAATATTAAAATTTAAGAGTACAAGAATAAAAATTCTTCAAGTTTAAAATAGTTGCATTATTTTTAAAAAGGCGTCTTTTTTGGGACTCCCCTCGTGGCTTAGTGGTTAAGAATCCACCTGCCAATGCAGGGGACATAGGTTTGATCCCTGGTCTGGGAAGATCCCACCTGCCGCGGAGTAACTAAGCCCGTGCGCCACAACTACTGAGCCTGCGAGCCACAACTACTGAGCCTGTGTGCCACAACTACTGAAGCCTGCAGCCTGGAGCCTGTGCTCCGCAACAAGAGAAGCCACCGCAATGAGAAGCCCTCACACCTCATGAAGAGTAGCCCCCGCTCGCCACAACTACAGAAAGCCTGTGTGCAGTAACAAAGACCCAACACAACCGAAAATAAATAAATAAATAAAATAGAAAAAATAAAAAGGTGCCTTTTTAAAAGAGATCATAAGGCAATTTTCAATATATCTGTATAACAGAGAAAAATTCAACGCCAACAAAAAATGAATGAGAAACCTCTGTTTCTTACTTCTGATTTGGAAAGCCATCTAAGATAAAGTTTTAAGCTTAAAAAAACCGAGGTGCAGAATGGTGTATATAATCTGTGCCATTTATATATGTGCTACCATTTGCTTGTATGAACCTAAATTATCTCTGGAAGACAATTTGGCTGTTGGGAAGAGAAGCAGGTAGTTGGGGAATAGGATGGGAAGAAGAGTTTATACTGTCTTTTATACTATTTCGAATTTTTTAATATTTAAAAATTAATTTTGGATAGTGGCTTCTGACTGTTAAGATAATGAACACTTAATAAGTACTCATAACAGGCAGGCATGTGTTAACTCATTGGGTCCTTACAATAATGCTAAGAGATAAGTACTATGTGAAGCCCCATTTTACAGATGAGGAAACTGAGACACACAGACCCCCACAAAGCTGGACATCCAAGCTACCAAAGCCAGTGAGTGGTGGAAATGGATTTCGGGCCCAGGCTCTTAAGATCCCGTATGACATTTGGCTCCTTACACAGCTTCCTCTTCTTCACGGGCCACCTAAACACAGAAAAGTCACCCATTAGTGTGCACAGCCCATCCCACAAGACTGCAAATCCTACGCCAGGGAGGGCTTCTCATTTTTAATATGACTCACGTAATAGATGCTCAGTAAATATTTCTGAACAAAGGAACAAATCCTCCTCAGGGTACTTTTTATACACTGGGTATAAAATCTTTATTTTCTCAGGTTGCCCTGAAAAAGACATAAAACACATTTCCAAAGGTTAGAGATGCTAAGGGGCGACCTAAGAGTCAGGAAGTTTAAGACAAAATGTTCTGAAGCCTCTCACGTCCGTCTCTGAGCCCACAGCCTTCTCAGGGTGTGTCCCTGGGAAACGTTGCTTGTGTACAGGCAGCTCAGGCAGGTCGTGCATGTGAAACGTGTGCAGTATTACAAACCACCCAGTCCTTCCTCTGGTCCTGGCTGTAGCTCAGAGGCTTCCCGCCTGCCTCTGCCCATCTCCTTCCCTGTCTCCTTCCCCTGCTCCCTGCCCCAGTGAGGTCCAAAGTCACAGAGATTATCTAGTAGAACACAGTGAACTATCACTCACTGGCTCTGACACATGTTTTCCCATTTAAACATCTCTGAAATCAGTTGCCTCCTGTACCTAGTGATAAGAAAGCCTTGTGTCATCGTTTAATCGTTGTTGTTTTCTTTCTTAGTGATCCATACAGCTTCTTGCAGTAGTTGGGAGCTTAGCTTTGGTGAAATTGGGGCGGGGGTGGGGGGCAAAAGGACAGGCAGAAGTTCAGTTCCTCTAAGAACTGATGCTCAACTCAGTTTTGACTCTACGCTTGGATTTGGGATATTCCAGAGTCACATGATGAATAATAATGTAAAAACAGTACCTATACAGCCCTTGTTATATGCCACACACTGAATGTAGACTACCTCTCCCCTTTGCCACAGCCCAAACAGATCAGTAGCTCCGTTTAGAGAGAGAGGAAACTGAAAGTTAGAGAGATCGAGTACCCAGGCCTTGCTTCTGTGCTCCCCAACCAGCCAAATGTGTGGTCTGTCGGCCCTTCTCCCTGTTATTTTAAAACATCTTCCTGAAGGACCTTCAAGATGGCGGAGGAGTAAGACGTGGGGATCGCTTTCCTCCCCACAAATACATCGAAAATACATCTACCTGTGGAACAACTCCTACAGAACACCTACTGAACTCTGGCAGAAGACCTCAGACCTCCCCAAAGGCAAGAAACTCCCCACGTACCTGGGTAGGGCAAAAGAAAAAAGAGAAAACAGAGACAAAAAAATAGGGATGGAACCTGCACCACTCGGAGGGAGCTGTGAAGGAGGAAAGGTTTCCACACACTAGGAAGCCCCTTCGCGGGCGGAGACAGGGGGTGGCGGCGGGGGAGCTGCGGAGCCGCGGAGGAGAGCGCAGCAACAGGGGTGCAGAGGGCAAAGCGGAGAGATTCCCACACAGAGGATCAGTGCCGACCAGCACTCACCAGCCTGAGAGGCTTGTCTGCTCACCCACCGGGGCGGGTGGGGGCTGGGAGCTGAGGCTCAGGCTTTGGAGTTCAGACCCCAGGGAGAGGACTGGGGTTGGCTGCGTGAACACAGCCTGAAGGGGCTAGCGCACCACAGCTAGCCGGGAGGGAGTCTGGGAAAAAGTCTGGACCTGCCTAAGAGGCAAGAGACCATTGTTTTGGGGCGCAAGAGGAGAGGGGATTCAGAACACCTAAATGAGCTCCAGAGACGGGCACGAGCCACGGCTATCAGCGCAGACACCAGAGACGGGCATGAGACGCTAAGGCTGCTGCTGCCGCCACCAAGAAGCCTGTGTGCGAGCACAGGTCACTATCCACACCTGCCCTCCCGCTAGCCTGTGCAGCCCGCCACTGCCAGGATCCCGTGATCCAGGGACAACTTCCCTGGGAGAACAGGGTGCGCCTCAGGCTTTCACGTCTCACTGGCCTCTGCCACCACACGCTCGCCCCGCATCCGTACCCCTCCCTCCCCCCGGCCTCAGTGAGCCAGACCCCCTAATCAGCCACTCCATTAACCCCCTCCTGTCTGGGCAAAGAACAGACGCCAGAGGGCGACCTACATGCAGAGGCAGGGCCAAATCCAAAGCTGAACCCCAAGAGTTGTGCGAACTAAGAAGAAAAAGGGAAATCTCCCCCAGCAGCCTCAGGAGCAGCAGATTGTTTCTCCACAATCAACTTAATGTACCCTGCATCTGTGGAATAACTGAATAGATAATGAATCACCCCAAAATTGAGGCGGTGGACTTTGGGAGCAACTGTAGACTTGGGGTTTGCTGTCTGCAACTGACTTGTTTTTGATTTATATGTTTATCTTAGTTTAGTTTTTAGTGCTTGTTATCATTGGTGGATTTGTTTATTGGTTTGGTTTCTCTCTTCTTCTTTTTTTATTTTAATAATTTAAAAAATTTGTCTTAATAACTTTATTTTTTCCTTTTTTTTCCCTCCCTTTTCTTCTGAGCCGTGTGTCTGACAGGGTCTTGGTGTTCTGGCTGGGTGTCAGGCCTGAGCCTCTGAGGTAGGAGAGCTCAGTTCGGAACATTGGACCACCAGAGACTGCCCAGCCCCACGTAATATCAATTGCGAGAGCTCTCCCAGAGATCTCCATCTCAACACTAAGACCCAGCTCCACTCAATGACCAGCACGCTCCAGTGCTGGACACCCCATGCCAAACAACTAGCAAGACAGGAACACAACCCCACCCATTAGCAGAGAGGCTGCCTAAAATCATAATAAGTTCACAGACACCCCACAACACACCACTGAACATGGTCCTGCCCCCCAGAAAGACAGGATCCAGCCTCATCCACCAGAATAGTCACCAGTCCCCTCCACCAGGAAGCCTACACAACCCACTGAACCAAGCTTAGCCACTGGGGGTAGACACCAAAAACAATGGGAACTACGAACCTGCAGGCTGCAAAAAAGGAGACCCCAAAGACAGTAAGTTAAGAAAAATGAGAAGACAGAGAAATACGCAGCAGATGAAGGAGCAAGGTAAAAACCCACCAGACCAAACAAATGAAGAGGAAATAGGCAGTCTACCTGAAAAAGAATTCAGAGTAATGATAGTAAAGATGATCCAAAATCTTGGAAATAGAATGGAGAAAATACAAGAAACGTTTAACAAGGACCTAGAAGAACTAAAGAGCAAACAAACTGATGAATAACAGAATAAATGATATCAAAAATTCTCTAGAAGGAATCAATAGAATAACTGAGGAAGAAGAACGGATAAGTGACCTGGAAGATAAAATAGTGGAAATAACTACCGCAGAACAGAATGAAAAGAATAGAGGACAGTCTCAGAGACTTCTGGAACAACATTAAATGCACCAACATTTGAATTATAGGGGTCCCAGAAGAAGAGGAAAAAAAAAAAGGGACTGAGAAAATAATTGAAGAGATTATAGTTGAAAACTTCAGTAACAGGGAAAAGGAAATAGTCAGGTCCAGGAAGTGCAGAGAATCCCATACAGGATAAATCCAAGGAGAAACATGCCAAGACACATATTAATCAAACTATCAAAAATTAAATACAAAGAAAAAATATTAAAAGCAGCAAGGGAAAAGCAACAAATAACATACAAGGGAATCCCCATAAGGTTAACAGCTGATTTTCAGCAGAAACTCTGCAAGCCAGAAGGGAGTGACAGGACCTATTTAAAGTGATGAAAGAGAAAAGCCTACAACCAAGATTACTGTACCCAGCAAGGATCTCATTCATATTCGACAGAGAAATTAAAACCTTTACAGACAAGCAAAAGCTAAGAGAATTCAGCACCACCAAACCAGCTTTACAACAAATGCTAAAGGAACTTCTCTAGGCAGGAAACACAAGAGAAGGAAAAGACCTACAATAAGAAACCCAAAACAATTAAGAAAATGGTAATAGGAACATACATATTGATAATTACCTTAAATGTAAATGGATTAAATGCTCCAACCAAAAGGCATAGACTGGCTGAATGGATACAAAAACAAGACCCGTATATATGCTGTCTACAAGAGACCCACTTCAGACCTAGGGACACATACAGACTGAAAGTGAGGGGATGGAAAAAGATATTCCATGCAAATGGAAATCACAAGAAAGCTGGAGTAGCAATTCTTATATCAGACAAAATAGACTTTAAAATAAAGACTATTACAAGAGACAAAGAAGGACACTACATAATGATCAAGGGGTCAATCCAAGAAGCTATAACAATTGTAAATATTTATGCACCCCAACATAGGAGCACCTCAATACATAAGGCAAATGCTAACAGCCACAAAAGGGGAAACTGACAGTAACACAGTAATCGTAGGGGACTTTAACACCCCATTTTCACCAATGGACAGATCATCCAAAATGAAAATAAATAAGGAAACACAAGCTTTAAATGACACATTATACCAGATGGACTTAATTGATATTTATAGGATATTCCATCCAAAAACAACAGAATACACTTTCTTCTCAAGTGCTCATGGAACATTCTCCAGGATAGATCATATCTTGGGTCACAAATCAAGCCTTGTTAAATTTAAGAAAATTGAAATCGTATCAAATATCTTTTCCGACCACAACACTATGAGACTAGATATCAATTACAGGAAAAAAACTGTAAAAAATACAAACACATGGAGGCTAAACAATACACTACTAAATAACCAAGAGATCACTGAAGAAATCAAAGAGGAAATCAAAAAATACATAGAAACAAATGACAGTGAAAACATGACGACCCAAAACCTATGGGATGCAGCCAAAGCAGTTCTAAGAAGGAAGTTTATAGCAATACAATCCTACCTCAAGAAACAAGAAACATCTCAAATAAACAACCTAACCCTACACCTAAAGCAATTAGAGAAAGAAGAACAAAAAAAAACCCCAAAGTTAGCAGAAGGAAAGAAATCATAAAGATCAGATCAGAAATAAATGAAAAAGAAATGAAGAAAACGATAGCAAAGATCAATAAAACTAAAAGCTGGTTCTCCGAGAAGATAAACAAAATTGATAAACCATTAGCCAGACTCATCAGGAAAAAAAGGGAAAAGACTCAGATCAACAGAGTTAGAAATGAAAAAGGAGAAGTAACAACTGACACTGCAGAAATACAAAGGATCATGAGAGATTACTACAAGCTACTATATGCCAATAAAATGGACAACCTGTAAGAAATGGACACATTCTTAGAAAAGCATAACCTTCTGAGACTGAACCAGGAAGAAACAGAAAATATAAACAGACCAATCACAAGCCCTGAAATTGACTGTGATTAAAAATCTTCCAACAAACAAAAGCCCAGGACCAATGGCTTCATGGGTGAATTCTATCAAACATTTAGAGAAGAGCTAACAGCTATCCTTCTCAAACGCTTCCAAAATATAGCAGAGGGAGGAACACTCCCAAACTCATCCTATGAGGCCACCATCACCCTGATACCAAAGCCAAACAAAGATGTCACAAAAAAAGAAAACTACAGGCCAATATCACTGATGAACATAGATGCAAAAATCCTCAACAAAATACTAGCAAACAGGGCTTCCCTGGTGGCGCAGTGGTTGAGAGTCTACCTGCCGATGCAGGGAACACGGGTTCGTGCTCTGGTCTGGGAAGATCCCACATGCCGCAGAGCGGCTGGGCCCATGAGCCATGGCCCCTGAGCCTGCGCGTCCAGAGCCTGTGCTCCGCAATGGGAGAGGCCACAACAGTGAGAGGCCTGCGTACTGCAAAAAAAAAAAATAATAATAATACTAGCAAACAGAATCCAGCAGCACATTAAAAGGGTCATACACCATGATCAAGTGGGGTTTATTCCAGGAATGCAAGGATTCTTCAATATATGCAAATCAATCAACGTGATACACCATATTAACAAATTGAAAGAGAAAAACCATGTGATCATCTCAATAGATGCAGAAAAAGCTTTCGACAAAACTCAACACCGATTTATGATAAAAACCCTCAAGAAAGTAGGCATAGAGGGAACTTACCTCAACATAATAAAGGCCGTATATGACAAACCCACAGCCAACATCGTTCTCAGTGGTGAAAAACTGAAACCACTTCCTCTAAGATCAGGAACAAGGCAAGGTTGCCCACTCTCACCACTGTTATTCAACATAGTTTTGGAAGTTTTAGCCACAGCAATCAGAGAAGAAAAAGAAATAAAAGGAATCCAAATCGGAAAAGAAGTACAGCTGTCACTGTTTGCAGATGACATGATACTATACATAGAGAATCCTAAAGATGCTACCAGAAAACTACTAGAGCTAATCAATGAATTTGGTAAAGTAGCAGGATACAAAATTAATGCACAGAAATCTCTTGCATTCCTATACACTAATGATGAAAAATCTGAAAGAGAAATTAAGGAAACACTCGCATTTACCATTGCAACAAAAAGAACAAAATACCTAGGAATAAACCTACCTAAGGAAGACCTGTATGCAGAAAACTGTAAGACACTGATAAAAGAAATTAAAGATGATACAAACAGATGGAGAGATACACCATGTTTTTGGACTGGAAGAATCAACATTGTTGAAAATGACTCTACTACCCAAAGCAATCTACAGATTCAGTGCAATGCCTATCAAGTTATCAGTGTCATTTTTCACAGAACTAGAACAAAAAATTTTACAATTTGTATGGAAACACAAAAGACCCCAAATAGTCAAAGCAATCTTGAGAAAGAGAAACAGAGCTGGAGGAATCAGGCTCCCTGACTGCAGGCTATACTACAAAGCTACAGTAATCAAGACAGTATGGTACTGGCACAAAAACAGAAATATAGATCAATGGAAGAGCCTAGAAAGCCCAGAGATAAACCCATGCACATATGGTCACCTTATTTTTGACAAAGGAGGCAAGAATATACAATGGATAAAAGACAGCCTCCTCAACAAGTGGTGCTGGGAAAACTGGACAGCTACATGTAAAAGAATGAAATTAGAACACTTCCTAACACCATACACAAAAATAAACTCAGAATGGATTAAAGATCTAAATGTAAGGCCGGACTTTATAAAAACTCTTAGAGGAAAACATAGGCAGAACACTCTATGAAATAAAGCAAGATCCTTTTTGACCCACCTCCTAGAGTAATGGAAATAAAAACAAAAATAAACAAATGGGACCTAATGAAACTTAAAAGCTTTTGCATAGCAAGGGAAACCATAAACAAGACAAAAAGACAACCCTCCGAATGGGAGAAAATATTTGCAAATGAAGCAACCGACAAAAGATTAATCTCCAAAATATACAAGCAGCTCTTGCAGCTCAATATGAAAAAAACCAACCCAATCCAAAATTGGGCAGAAGACCTAAATAGACATTTCTCCAAAGAAGGTATACAGATTGCCAACAAACATATGAAAGGATGCTCAACATCACTAATCATTAGAGAAATGCAAATCAAAATCACAATGAGGTATCACGTAACGCCGGTCAGAATGGCCATCATCAAAATGTCTACAAACAATAAATGCTGGAGAGGGTGTGGAGAAAAGGGAACCCTCTTGCACTGTTGGTGGGAATGTAAATTGATGCAGCCACTATGGAGAACAGTTTGGAGGCTTCTTAAAAAACTAAAAATAGAACTACCATATGACCCAGCAATCCCACTACTGGGCATATACCCTGAGAAAACCATAATTCAAAAAGAGTCATGTACCACAGTGTTCACTACAGCTCTATTACAATAGCCAGGACATGGAAGCAACCTAAATGTCCATTGACAGATGAATGGATAAAGAAGATGTGGCACATATATACAATGGAATATTACTCAGCCATAAAAAGGAGCGAAATTGAGTTATTTGTAATGAGATGGATGGACCTAGAGTCTGTCATACAGAGTGAAGTAAGTCAGAAAGAGAAAAACAAATACCGTATGCTAACACATATATATGGAATCTAAAAAAAAAATAAGGTTCTGAAGAACCTAGGGGCAAGACAGGAATAAAGACCCAGACATAGAGAATGAACTTGAGGACACGGGTTGGGGGGAAGGGGAAGCTGGGACGAAGTGAGAGAGTGGCATGGACATATATACACTACCAAATGCAAAATCGATAGCTAGTGGGAAGCAGCTGCATAGCACAGGGAGATCAGCTCGGTGCTTTGTGACCACTTAGAGGGGTGGGATAGGGAGGGTGGGAGGGAGACACAAGAAGGTGGGGTTATGGGGATATGTGTATACATATAGCTGATTCACTTTGTTATACAGCAGAAACTAACACAACAGTGTAAAGCAATTATACTCCAATAAAGATGTATAAAAACCCCCATAAACTCACCTCTAGGCACGTTCTCATGAGAAGAGTGAAAAACTTAGAAGGAAACCTACAGTGAAAAAAATAAATGAACTCTCCAGCTACACTGATGCTGGAAGACAAGAGGCCATGTCTTCGTAATTCTGAGGGAAATTGAATTCCAACGAAGAATTTCATTCAGGTGTAAGGGCAAAATGAAGATGTTTTCAGGCAAGTAGAAAATGTGTTTGCCAAGCACCCTTTCTGATTATGTTCTCCAAGGAAGGAAAGGAAGGGGAGAAGGAAGGAGGGAGGAAGTCAGTGAGTCATGGGATCCAACAGCAGAAATCCTAACGGGAAGAGCCCTGGAGGGGAGTCCCAGCAGGACTGTGCCCCAAGCCCACAGGGCACTCAGCCCTGATGGGAGCCAGATGTAAGGGTGAACCCTCTAGAAGAAAGTGGTTTCCATGTAATAGCATGATTAGAGAGTTGGATAATCTTCAGAATAAAGTGAAAGCGTGTGCTTATTCTAGCAGTAAGAAAAAAGCTAAACGCAATTATGAAAAAGAAGAAGAAGAGCTATACAACAGTTGTGTAAGGCAAACTAAAACGTGCCTCAAATGGAACCAGTGGTGGGGCTTAGAAAAGAAATCCATTTGACTCCGACATCTGGAACATTCTGCGTGGCACAGGAGTGAAACACTGGAACCACGGAGTAAATGTAATCAGAAAAGGTACCATGAAAATGTAATCATATTCTATTGCCTGACTCTGCAGTGAACATTTACAATTTCAATAGCATAATGGTATTTATTAGATTTTGATTTTGATTTATTTATTTTTTAAATCAATTTTTTTTATTTATTTATTTTTGGCTGCGTTGGGTCTTTGTTGCAGCGCGTGGGATTTCTCTAGTTACGTAGAGCGGGGGCTACTCTTCGTTGCGGTGCGCAGGCTTCTCATTGCGGTGGTTTCTCTTGTTGCGGAGAACAGGCTCTGGGCGCGTGGGCTCGGTAGTTGTGGCTCCCGGGCTCTAGGGCACAAGCTCAGTAGTAGTTGCACGGGCTTAGTTGCTCCGCATCATGTGGGATCTTCCCTGACCAGGGATGGAACTCGTGTCCCCTGCATTGGCAGGCGGATTCTTAACCACTGGGGAAGTCCCCTTTTATTCTTAAAGAAAGTGCAGAATCCTCCATAAATGCTTTCCACACTCACACTCCACCTAAAGACACACGTCCGGGCACCGCGCACACATTAAACTGAGCAGCCTTCCACCCACTTTTGCTTCCCTGCGCAGACGTAGTGCTTTCCCAGGCAGTGCTTTCCAGAGTGCGGTCCCCTGAGCAACAGCGTCAACCTCACCTTAGTACTTGTTAGAAACGCAAATTCTCGGGCCCCACCCCGACCTACTGAGTCAGCAAATCCAGCTGAGGCCGAGGCCCTGCATTTCATGCTCCTTCCCCGTGGCTCAGATGCGCGCTCAAGCTGGGGCGTCCCCGGCCCAGGTCCCCCCTGTCACCCGCGCTATGCCTCTGGCCGGCCCCCGAGGGCCAGGGGTGTCTGAACAGCGGAGTCCAGGTGCCGGCTACGGACAGGTGTCCCTCTGCTGGGGCTCCAGGGTCTCTGACCTCTGCCTCTGCCGTTCCACCGCCTCCAAGGGTGGAGCCCTGCTGCCCCGCCCGAGCACCTCCAGCTACACAGGTGCTGGGCAGGGCCTGCACACCAAGTCACGGGAAGCAACGCCTTAGCAAAAGGTCCTCCGTCCTGGGCTCCTCGCTCGCCAGTCGCAGGGAGCCCTCAGAGCCGCCACCATGGGTAGGCGCGCGGGGCCGGAGTCGCGGGGAGCCCGGCGCAGGGGCTGCGCAGTCGGGGCGCCGCGGAGGGGTCGCCGAGGGGCTGGGCCGGCCTGCCACGCAGGTCCCCGCGGTCGCCGGCGGCTGGCGGACCTGCGGGCGGAGCCGGCAACGCTGGCACCCCGGGAGGGCAGGCGCGCATCAGGGACACCTCGCCGCGGCGGGAAGCGACCGGGGGTCGGCGGAGCCCGGGGTGGCGGTGGGATTCGCAGGCTGGGGCGTGTTTGCAGGGCGGGCAGCCTCCCCGCCCCATCTCGTCCCCGGGCGCGGAGGCAGAGGACCCCAGGCGCCTGGTCACAGGTTGGAAGAACGAACGCAGTAACCTTGACCTGCCTACCTGTTGTGAATCCTCGGTCTCTGTGTTCCCACCCTGTGGGCTGAGAGTGGGCTGGAAGCTAGACTGCATCGCGCTGGTGATGGCAGGGCCAGCAGAGCCTCCGTCCAGGAGTGGGGAGCGCGGCGCTCAGGGGCTGTTCTGGCACTTCTCTTGCCTCTGGCTGGCCAGGTGACTCCAGAGCTGCTGAGGGAGCCCTGGTCCAAGAGGAACTGGGGCTGGCCCGTTGGGGTCCTGTTTAACGTTCTGCCGCTGTCTTCGAGCTTCAAGAGAAGGCATAGAGGAGAGTAGCCGGTCCTCCATAGGTAGGCATGGAGTGCCGGCGGAACAAATAGAAAACAATTTAATCCTGCCTGCTTCCGAATAAACAGCTCTGGAATGAACGCAAAAGCAGAACGGAGCTGCAAGAGACCAGCAGCCCTCTTCTCCCCGCAAGCCTGTGCATGGATGGGTCCAGGCTGTCACAGTGTGGCCACGTGGTTGAGAGAACCCGGTCTGACTTTGGCCTGCACTTGTATTCCTGCTCTGCCACTTGCTCCCTCTGTGATCTTGCATCAGTAAGCTAAGTTCTGTGGCCCTTGACTCCCTCAGCCATTAGGCAGAAATGTCCATACCACCCTCAGTGGCAGCACTGAGCTGTGTAGGAGCTCAATGCCGGATGTGCATGGGCACCTGGCTCTCAGACTCACTGTTCCATGCCGAGTCGTGGTCCTGGAGTAGCAGTATTTAGTGGGTCACCCTTGGGACTTCTAGTGGTGCTAAGTATGCTCATTCCAGAAAGATGCTGCAGCCTCCTCTCCAGTGCAGGCTGTCAGGGGCCGGTACCCATCAGAGCTCAGCTTTGCAGGCAGCCCCACTCCTGGGCTGGAGCTCTGTGTCCTGCCTCAAACACCATTTGCTTGTCACTCTATGTAACTTTTCTGGGAGGTGCTCTGAAATATTCATTTTGGTTTTCAGATCCCAAATACCTGAATGGTATCCATGCCGAATTAGAACTTTTCCTAACACAGTTCCAATCAGGGTAGCTGTCGGCAGCCTGATTGTCAGTGGATGAACACAAGGTTAGCTTTTGAAGTATAGTCCCCAGTGAACTGACTTTCTAGTTTACAGATTGGCGCTTAAGGGTTTGGGGGTGGGGGGTTGTTTGTTTTGCAACTGAGATTGGCATAGCATGTGAGTAGCAACAAAAAGTTTATATTCAGATACCAGTTTTATGTTTACTCAAGTCCTAAATTTTCAATATCTGGGTCTAGTTAGTAAATGAAACAAATAATTAGGAAATGTCTTTTAATTTAAAAAAGTAGCAGTAACTTCCCCTCTTAAGAGCAGATCTTTGTGACTTAGATGATGCCAAGATTGTTTCAGATCCCCTCGTGACTGAAAGGGGAACACTTGGAAAGCTTGGTGAATCCAGCAGGAGGGAAAGAAGCAAGGAAAGTTCTTAGAGAAGCGTTTGCCTTGAAAAGGGCCAGATAGTATATATTTTTGGCTCCGGGGGCCACACAGTGTCTGTGGCAACGACTCAAGTGCACCCTTGTAATTTGAAATATGAAACAAATGGGCAAATCTGTGTTTCAGTAAAACTTTATCAATGGGCACGGAAGTGTGAATTTTATATGCTTTGCAGGTGTCATAAGATAGTCTTTAAAAGCGTTTTTCGATTGTTTTAAAACGTAGACACCATTCTTAGCTTACGAGCCATACAAAAATGGGTAGGGGGCTGGATTTGGTGCCGTGCCATAGCTGCTGACCTTTGCTTTAAAGGGTGTGTGTGATTATCAGAGTCGGGGCCAGAGGAGGCAGGGACCAGCCTGCCTTGTGGAGTTAGGTCTCCGAAGGGCAGCAAACCTCAGTGACTGGAGCGCCGCCTCTGAGACCTTTGGAGGGCTGGGGATGCTTTTGTGGAAGATTTGGAATATTCTGTCTCCGTCCTGTTACCCCCACCCGACTCCCTAGCCCAGAGCTTAGCAAAGGTATATGCCAAAGCAGTTGTTCTCACCAATTCCTTCCCTCACTTTGGTCCTGGAAAACCATAGATCCTGCCCTGTCGCATGCCACATATATGACTCTGAAAATGGAGGTTGACGAGGCTTCGGGTTCTAGGAAGAGGCTTCCGGTTTTCCTGCCCCCCATGCCAGGGCCTCCAGGCCGACCTGAGAAGTTCATTTACTTAGTGATGATGCTTTATCACATTCCTCCCCTCCAGCCCTCAGCTTCCTTCTGGCCTTGTATGCAATTCTGAAGAGTTTTTCAAGTCAGTTTCCTGAGTATAAAAGGAGGGACTAGCCTTGAAGGTCCCTCCAACCTGGTTCTTTAAAAGTCCTTCCACATTCTCTCCTCTTTCTAGAAGCTCTTGGGTAGACCTGTGAACACAGCCGAAGGACCAGGGAGGCTAGCATTCCTGCTGTAGGCTGTAAGCTTGCTTACTGGAAGCTGAGGGTACCCCACACCAAAGGGAGCCTTGGGCATCCCAACCTTGGGAGAACGTCTTCCTCCCGTGCAGTAAAAAGAGAGAACTTCTGACATTGGGTCCTTTTAGGCTGACATTACTCTAAGTCAGTGGTTTTTAGGCTTTAGCATGTGTCGGGATCACTTGAGCAAAGGCTCATTCTAACGCGTGCCTGGACCGCAGCCCTAGCGTCTCTGCTTTGGTGGGTCAGGGCAGGGCTCAAGCATTTGCATCTGCAAGTTCCCAGATGCTGCTGCTGCTGCCAGTCCCAGGACCGCACTTTGAGAACCACTGCCCTAAGTGACTCTACCTGACAACTTTCTTTTTCTCTACCCTTGCCCATGTCCAGACGTTGCTACTGTGCCCCCCAAAATGAGGTCATGGCAAGAAGATCTAGTGTAGTCTGGACCCTGGCTTGTCCAAATTTGGGTCAAATTAGTAGCTAGAATTTAAAAATTAGCTCACAAAGGCAGTCTTAGGAAAGGGAGCCTTGACTCAACGTGGTCCAGCTAAGGCTGGCAGGGGGTTGACCTGAATCTCCTATTTATGCAGTTTTTGTTTGCTTGTTTGTTTGTTTTACCACATAAGGGAATAAAACTTTCCTGCCTTGAGGAGACTCACATCCTCAAGGGCAGGAGCGCAAGCCCGTAAACAACATTTTCTCGCACTGAGTTATAGGTGAGGTGAACCAAGTATTATGAGACCCGTATAAAGTGTTACGAAAGCAGCAGCTTACCACATCAGAGTGGGAGGACTTGCCATCTTAATGGTAAATGTTTGCATAGTCCTTCACACCCCTACAAAATGTCCTGAGTGGAATTATTCCATTTTTGTTTCACTTGGATTTTGATTAATAATTTTCCCGCTGCCCTTTGAGTTACTGAAGGACAGAGGCAGATTGAGGGATCGTGAGCTACCAGGCTGCTTCACAGGGAGGCCTCTGTCCTCCAGGGTCGAGCCAGATGAATGGAGCCATGGGGCAGGGACTACCAGCCAGCTCTGTTTTCCCACTTCTCTGGGTGGTGGCAGCTCTTGGACACAATTACATCCTGATTCCATCCTTGGCAGGAGAGAAAGTATGTGGGTGTCCCAGGTGAGCTGATAAGGAAATCTAAACAAGGGTGGACTCTGAGGACATTCCATGTTCCTCCATGATGATGGTGAAAGAATAAGGGCAGTATTGTCAGGAGATGGATGAGAACTGTGAACTCATAAAGTCCACGGGATAGCAACATAAAGAACCAGGGACTCGCTGTTTTGTAACTTTGTCCCCTGGTTTCAAAGGTCAGAAATATATCACTGAGGAAACAGCACAGTGGGGTCAACTCATGGGGTCAATGTGAACGGGCTGTCAGGCCTTTGCTTGCCACCCAGAATCGGTCCAGGTGCGGCTACCGTGAGCAGGTAGTACAGGGTTACAGGACCATCTCAGCAGCTGGAAGGTGCCACAGCCAAGGGGAAGGGATAGGATCTTCCGCAGACTCTCCTGAAGGAGGAGGAAGGTCTAGTCCTTCCGAGACTGGAAACCAGCCAGGGCCTCCCACTGGGCTGCCGCCAGGAGCCTCTCATCGCACAGAGGTGTCAGAATCCCCAGGTATGACGTAGAAATGTGTGAAACGGAACATGTGCCCGTCAGGAAAATTTGGTTCAAGGATCAGACATAAGACCAGAAAGCTCACGAAGTATACCGTCAAAGTCAGTGTTGAAAACCTCTGCTATCTGCGGAGCTTCATCGTAAGCTCTATCAGGACACGGCAGGAGGTACACCTGAAATGTTCTCGGGGGAGCAAAAGTTTTTCTTATTTAGTCAAAACACAGAAGCTCCCGTAATGTGTTCATTCCCTGTGGCTGCTCTAACAAAAGTATCACAAACCAGTTTGTTTAAAGCCACAGAAATGTATTCTTTCACATTGCTGGGGGCTGGAAGTCCAAAATCCAGGTGTCAGCAGGGCCACGCTGTCTCCGAAGGCTCTAGGGGAGAATCTGTCCCATGCCTTTCTCTTAGCTTCGGGTGTTGCCAGCATGCCTCGGCTCGTGGACACATCACTCCGGTCTCTGCGTTCATCATCACGTGGCCATCATCTTCCCTCTGTGTATGGCTGTCTCCTTATCAGGACACTGGTCATATGGGATTCAGAACCCACCCTACTCCAGGGTGACCTCATCTTCCCTCTTCTCATCTGCATAAGGTCACCTTCTAGGATTATGGACAGGACAGTAGTTTTGGGAGAACGCTATCTAACCCAGTACACATGGTAATAGAAAATATTCTCTCTGATATATGTGTTATTTGTCCCTAACTTTAGTTAGGAAATATTCTTACCGTGCAGAGGTGGTTGCATTATGGCCTGCATCCTCAGCTTAGGTGCTACACTTAGTAACTAGTGTCTTCCCTGCAGCAAGACAGATGGACTTTCAAGCCATAGCTCTAATCAGTTCTGAACAGCAATCTATTGATAACAGAATTGGTCTGTAAACACCCCCCCATGTATAATAGTAGGTGAATCAGAAATGTTCACAGTGATGTCATAAGACATGGGTAATTTACCTCAAATTAGTTCTAAAAATAATGGTCAGACTCTGTTGATACTGCATTACTAATGGTCAGACTCTGTTGATACTGCATTACTAATCTGTGGATAAAGTTTCCAGGCAGTCTTTAACTATGAATAGTGTTTATTTTTTTTAATAGCTGTCTCTTCCGTGCGTGTTCATTCTAAAATTATAAGACTGGAAAAAAATAAGTCACCTAACACTTCCGTGGAGAGTTGTTAGGTAATATCTGACGGAATTTAAAATACACATAATATTTTACCAGCGTTCTACTTCTAGAAATTTCTTATGGATATTCTCATGTATTCTCAGGATAAGAATGAGGCATGTACAACCTAAATATCAACGGAGGAAAAAGTTTGCATTCTGTACCTAGTTTTGGAGCCTAACTTCACACTTAACCGTGATCAGAAAGCTGTTTTTCTAGTCGCGATTTAACATCTAAGAGTAAAAAACTTTGTGTCTAAAATTTTGGATCTCTAACTTAATTGCCTCCAAACAAACTCCCCCAAAGACCAGAAGATTGGTTTTTAGTTGTTGTTGTTTTTTTTTTCAATTTAGTGACACTTGTGTGCCATTGGCATGGTTTTCTCCTATGAAACACACGACATTATCAGGGCCGATGCTAACATGCTTGTTTCTCTTGCCTGCTTGGAGCGTGTCACTTGCGGTGGTGGGAAAGTGATGTCCAGGAGGCTGAGAGACGCTTCCCCTCACGTTCTCTCCTGTTTCCTTTTAGAGCAGCTCTGAGGAAAGGTCTGTCTTTACCCTGAGAATATGTTTGTTTATTCACCCTCAGCAGTCATAGCATTTAGAGTCAGCCTCATTCTAAGTTCAGAATACAGGGTGTTCTTCTAGAAAACAAGAATGTCCAGGTGTAGATACAGGAAGTCCCTGGAGAGCAAGGATTGCCTTCCTTAACCCTGAGTAACTGATCTGCCTACACCTGAGGCAGAACTTAGGCCTGTCCCTGGATCTTTCTGTTTTGTGTAGCAGCTTACTACGTACTAACTCTGTCGCACCCTCTGGCCTGGCTGCCCTCTCCCTGCAATAGAGGCATAAACAACTTTTGAGCATGTACCGAGGGGGTTGGGTCCTGGGGCCCCTGGAGGTGATTTCTTTCTGAAGGAGAACGGGAATGGCGATCAATGATTCACATCTGTGGTTATGGAAACAAGATGCTAAAAGTTGTAGGTGATTTATAAAACCATCAGAAGCGGTCATGACGGGCCTCTTAAGCCTGTGATTTTAGACAGTCATGTGTAGAAACCTTTTTAAAAGGTAGGAGGATATCTGTAACCTACAACAATAGGTCGAGTACTACAAATGCCCTCGACTGTTATGGGTTTAATTTTGTCACCCCCGAATTCATATACTGAAGTCCTAACCCCCGGCACCTGAGAATGTGACTTTATGTAGAAATAGGGTCATCACAGATGGAATCAGTTCAGATGAGGTCATGCTGGAGGAGGTGGCCCTAATCCAGTGTGACTGGTGTCCTTGTAAGAGGGGAGATTTGGACCCAGACTCACCGAAGGGGAGAAGACCAGGTGAAGGTGAAGGCAGAGACCGGGTGATGCTCATAGAAGCCAAAGAACATCAGCGATGGCCAGCAACCCACCGGGAGCTGGGGGATAGGCAGCGAACAGATCCTCCCTCACAGTCTTAGGAGGAACAGCTCTGCCCACACCTAATCTCAGCCTTCCAGCGTCCAGAACTGCGAGACGATGCACCTCCATCGTGTTAAGCCTCTCTGTTCATGGTACAGTGTTGTGGCAGCCCCAGGAAACAAAGGCCCTGACCGGGGGGACCCTGGCCGAGAGAAGGAGGTTTCAAGAAAGATGAAGTCCTGGCCGTCGGACACACACAGGACCAGGCCTGGCTGCTGGACGGCTCGGGATGCCACGAGGCAGCTCACTGCACCCACAGGGAAGACTAGGCAAGAAGGGCGATGCCGAAACAACAGGGGCCGATGCCGGCAGCACGGTGGTGAGGGACCCCGTGGCTGAGGAGCCAGTGCCAGGCTGCAGCCGGACGGTTTCATACCCCACGTCTGTCTCCTCTGGGTCTGGACAGAGAGCCCCACGCCCCGGCATCTGGGCTCATGCCTCGGTCTGTGTGGATACAAGGTCGCCAGCACCCCAGGCTGAGCCCCTGCCATGGCATTGTGCCAGGGTCACGTCATAAAACCTACACTGTCCCATTAGCACTGGCTTCCCCATATTTCTAAAGCACCTCCATGTTCTTTGGGTTTAGTTGAAATTCTTCGTTCTCAAAGGCCTGATAACTCATTTGCTTTTAGCAGCAGTGCCGGCAGGACAGCCAGGAGCTTGATTAAATGGCTTTAGGAAAACCATACATCAGTATGTTCTGTGTTTATGTAGCTATCTGTCAATGTATCAAAGGAAAAATAGGTTCTCTCTTAGTGGGGAAGGAGGTAGTTGTGGAAAAGAGGCTATTTCTATAAAAACAAGTGAAGGGTGGGCAGGGCCTGTGCCCATCGGTGTGCAGGCTGCGCCCATCCTGGGGGCCCTAGAAGGAGGGCCCGGGCTGGAAGGCACCGCCAAGCCGCTCTCCACTTGCAAGCCTTGCCTTCCAGGCAGGATCCGGCTGGAAAGATCACAATTTTCTAAAGCACACAAAACTGCCATGCGGAGGAGCAGGGACCCTGAGGTGGGACATGTGGCCAGACATTCCAGGAAGGAAAAAAATCATCTATCAGGCAAGAAACAGCCTCAGGAAGAGCCACTCTGGAAACTAGGGCCTTGGGTGACAGGTGCAGAGCCTGTTCTGTAACTAGCCTGACTCCTGTGGGAAAAACCCATTGAAGGAAAGAAAAGCCCTTTCATTTCTTGATCAAAGCTGATCAATTTTGGAAAAAAAAATCAAAGCAGGGGTGCAACACCAGGCCCCCCTGCCTCTCCCACCACCAAGTCTCAGCTCAGCTGCAGTTATGCCTGGTGCATGTCCTGCTGGGCTCTTTTTGAAATGGCACACGCTGTATTTTCTCAAAAAAGAAAAAAAGGTGGGGGGGATCATATGATATGTGAACAGCTCGCTGTGTCTGGGGTGACTGTAAAGAGGCTAAAGGGCTCTAAGCGGGGAGGGAGGATGGGGAGCCTGATGGGTGCGCGGCGGGGGGAGGCGCTAACTGCCCTAATGCTGCCGGGAGCCATGAAGGAGCCTGGAGGGAGGGAGAAGTAGGAGGCCTGGCTGGACTGCTGCGCTGGAGGATGACGGAAGTCAGGTCCCCAGGGGAGGCCTGGCCTTGCAGGTAGCAGAGCCAGTGAGGTTTGAGGGCAGTCCTGAGAGCCTTCACCCGGGACGCTCAGGTCAGTGGGGTGGGCAGGGGGCGGGAAGGTGAGGCAAAGCATCTTGTTTGTCACCGTCGTCCTGGTGAACGGAGGACAGAGCTCAGAAAGAGGGAATGAAGAGCCGAGGCCAGAATCACATCATAGGAGCTGATCACCCAGACGTGAGTGATGCTCAGCGCCTGCCTGCGCCCCATCCCCTCCCGTTGGCTCCCTAGCTCTGCTCCGGGGCAGCGAGTGGCTCCCAAACTGTATCCCCGGCACAGACAGCTGGCCCCACCCTCTGAGGTTTTGATTCCGTGGGTCTGGGCTGGACCTGAGAGTTTGCATTTCCATGGAGTTCCCAGGAGCTGCTTCTGCTGGTGCAGGGACCACACGTGGAGAACCGCTGCGCTGGAGAATTTTTGAACGTTCCTTTCACCCCTGCAGCCACTCACACAGTCACGCACTATACTGCTGCCGATTTGCAAACAGCTTGACTGAAAGTCAGTGCTTGCCACTGTGGCTTGTATTTGAGAAGTCTGACTTTTCTCTGTCCACAATTTCCTCATCCCATGACCTAATTTCCCCAGGTGACATCATAAGGACCTTCTGATTTTGGTCAATGAGAGCAACCCTGGAGGGGACGGCCTCTTTCTTCAAGGGCCACCTCTCACCCCTGCCAGGGCTCCCCATGGCAAATTCTTGTCCCTATTTTAAAGTCAGTCCATTCCAAACATCCATCCACACTACCCAGATGTCTTCATGGGATGCAGTAAATAACAAACTTCATCTTATTAATGTAGCTTCGATCTTACTAACCAACCTGCAAAGAAGGTGTTAGCATTTCTAGATGAAGAGATGGAAGGCCAGTGGTTGAGTGTTTTGACCAGAGCCTCATGGCTGGGAAGATTGTGTCCAAGCTGATTCCAAAGTCCCATGTCCTTCCATCTACTAACTGCAGGGGTAATATTGTGAGAGGAGTTCTCACCTTAACTCAGAAGCTACTTCTGCTGAGAATGAGGCTAAGTATATTCTAGCAGGAGCATTGTGTCCCCTGGGGTCTCATGTGACCGACTTTGTGAGGCGTATGCACAGCCTAAAAGAGCCATAATCAAGGAAACTCGTTTTACTCCTGGTTTATGAAACCATTTTCAGACCCCCTTAGTCCTGGGGTAGCCACCCTGTAAGGCAGCATCCCCACTTTAGAGATGGGTTATGAAGAGTCAGAAACCTGCAGAAGGCAGCTGAGCAAGTACAGATCCTGCCAAATCCCATCAAGAAGGCAGGTGCCGAGCATGGACTCCTAAGCCCTCAGATAGAAAATGTAGCTCAGGAAAACAAGTGATAAAAGGACATGTTGCTGACAAATAAAACTTGCTAGATTTGAGTCTTAGGATCTATGTAAATAGAGATGAAACCTACATCTACAGAGCTTGAGGCAAACCCATGTGAATTAGTCTCCTATGGCTGCTGTAACAAATCACCACGAACGTAGTGGCTTAAAACAACGCAAAATTATTGTCTTGAAGCTCTGGAGGTCAGAAATCTGACATGGGTTTCACTGGGGCAAAATCAAGGTGTTGGCAGGGCTGGTTCCTTCTGGAGGCTCAAGGGACAGAATCCATTTCCTTGTCCTTTCAGCTTCTAGAGGTCACCACATACCTTGGATCGTGGTGGCCTTCTAGCAATTGCTGTCACCCCAACTTCTGCTTCTGTCTTCATATCTCCTCCTTTGACTCTTTCAAAGACACTTTTGATTGTGCTGAGGCCACCCAGATAATCCAGGATAAATGCCCCATCTCAGGGTCTTTGAATGAATCACACCTACAAAGTCCTTTTGCCGTGGAGGGTAACATATCCACAAGCCCTGGGGATTGGGACATGGACATCTTCGGGGGACCACTGTTGTGCCACCCACACCATGCGACTGAAGAAATGTCATCCCCAACACACGATGCAGTACTTAAATCTTTCCCTCAATTTCCCTCCCGGCGATGATAGGGAATACTTTTCTCTCTGCATGCAGGTACAAGCTTCTCTGTTAGATCCAGCAAAGATGCCTCTTCCTTCCCTTCCCAGGTCTAAATCCTAGAAAAGCACTCTTTACGCCCATCATGTTGCTGAGGGAGTTATCAGTTTCTAGGTAATAAAACATTAAAGTTAGGGTTTCTATCCCTAAATGGTTCAAAATATGGAATGTGCTTCGTTAAGTAGTAGGAAATAGTCACCTTAATGGAGAGAGTCCATCAACTAGTGGAAAGCAAAAGTGTGTCTTTCTTGGTTTTTCCTGCTGTCCTCAGAAGTCAGTAATCATAGAGGTTTATAATGGACACTTACTTTACTAAATTCTTTAGCCAAAAGAGAGACAAAAGCACTGCTAGGCTTAGAATAACAGTAAGAGCCAGCATTGATTCCATGGTTACTATATGCCGGGACTGGCTAAGCTGTTTTACTCTGACCCAGTAGTTAAAACCAAGTGACCCATGAAAGATGCTAGAAACATCGGACCACTCAAATATGCCCATCAGATTTACTATCAGGATATCAACAATAGACCCAACTCTACCAAAGTAAACAGAATCTTGTGACAGTTGAAATTTGAGTTCAGACTTAAGGCTCGATGTAACCCCCCTTCCACACTTAGCTTCCTCAGACAGCAATCCTGAGAGGACACGGGTGTATTAAGAAATGCTGACTGCAGTATTACATCCAGTAAGTAGCTCTGAATTCTATAAAAGAAGAGCTTAGCAACCTCTGCCCCACGGCAGTAAAAGTGGTTCTTTGGAACACACAGCTTTCAGAAAAGAAAAAACTTCCCGAGTGATGAGTGGGTACTAAATCTCAGATTTTCACTTGGAGTTCAGGAATTTCATTTTCCATCATGTAGTTCTGGGTGCAACGGTTGCTGTAATAAGGTTTAAGATCTCTTTGCTGTAACCCTATTCATGTCTGAACTAAACAAAACCTTTGCCATTATTATTTAGCAAATAATTGGTGCTAAGTAATATTTAGCCAAAAAATTACAGGTGCTACCCTGGCCAGGTGAAGTCTTTCCCTGCAAACCAAAATTCTGAGAAACGTGTGAAAGAGATGATTGCAGCAAAGCTCCAGGCTGTCTCTGTTGAGTCTGGATTTTCATACCCTCCTCCTGCTTTTCTCTAGAAGGCCCATTGCAAGAACCAACCTGAGCTGTTGTGTGGACGATACTCATTGCTTTGTCTGGTCTTTGGGAGACAGTGGTAAGGCTACATTATCTGAAGTCGAAGTAGGCGGAGCGTCGTATGGTCCTGCTAGATCCTCAAGAAGACAGAGCAAAGAAACAGGCTTCGAATATTGCCAACAGGCTGGTCCTGTAGAACTTTGCAAAAGCGCCTTCCTGGCAGGTCCTTTTATTTCACAGCAGAGTGGCCGTCTCCCCACTCTGGTGATGAAACACGGCAACATGTAGAGTCTGGTGATGAAACGTGGCTTGTTTGTCCATGATGGTCCCAGCAGGAAACCGATGGCATTCTCAAAATAGGGGTGTTTATTCACAGAAAGACATTTAGACGGGTGGGGGGCAGGGCACCATGAGTGATGGTGCAGGTACCCGGAGTATCGGCCTTACTGTTACCACCTGTAGGAAGTGGTACAAAACCGGGATGGAAACCTGGAAGGAGAGTCGTGAGGAGAGAGAGAGGGCTGACCTCGGAGGCACAGTGGCTGACACTTGAGGGTTCAGCCATCTGAGGTGGCCTGGGCAAAGCCTCAGGGAGAGGAACACCCTGACCCTCTGACCACCTGCCACGGCTCCCCATTGGCCAAACTCTATGGGGATTGGGAAGACATGGGGACACCGATGAAGCCCACCAGGTCAGCCTCACCAACAGAAGGAGGCTAGAGGGGCAGATGGAACTGCTAAGTGGCAGAGACAAGATCTGAACACGGTACTTGATGACCGATGTGGCTGGTTCTTTGGAATATGTATTCATTCAACAAACATTTAATTTCCACTCTGAAAAGCACCGTGTGAGGGGCTGAGGATTCTGATGTGGTAGCATCTCCCACTGAAGGACCCATTGAGCCCTGGTCTGGGGCTTCCCATGTGGAACTCTTACAGTCATCCTAGAAGGTGGGTGGCGTTATCTTCATCTGATAGGCAGGCTGTCCACAGGGGAGGCTGTGGGCTTGCCCAGGGTCACGGGGGGTCAGGACTGAGATCCCATTACCCATCTGACCCCATGCCCGCATTCTTCACATGTTGCCCCTGAGAGCAGCCCCTTCCCACAAGGAAGCCTAACTGGGGAGAAAACCAGTCTGTTAGTGATGAAGAATCTCCTTCCAGAGTTTTAATATTTCCCACCTTAGGACAAGGACTAAAATAGCATCACTGCTCTTAAATGATGAGGCAAGAATTGGAGACTGTCTGGTGTGGGGTGTGAGGCCATGCTGAGCTGGGGAAGTGCGGATACCCACAGCCCAGCATGAGTGGCTTCAGGAAGGAAGACCCTGGCCCACGAGATGAAGGGGCCCTGGAGGGCCACGCGGCCCAGGCCCAGAAGGGAGCCCCTCAGGCAGAGCTGCAGTTTGTTTCTTGTGGGATGGGGCCCTGGACTTGCACATGATAAAAACACAAGGTGGCAGGTCCGAGAGGAAAGGCCCAGAACGGGGAAGGTGCAAGAGCTGGCGCTGGGGGCCGTGGTGGAGACGCCAGCGTGCCGTCTGGCTTCTGTGTCCGGCTCCCTCCCCCGCCCCGCCCCCGCCCCTGGGACACAGGCACAGGCGGGTCTCTCTGGTGCTCGGGGACAGGGCAGGGATAAAACTTACGTAGATCGGTCAGGCAACTCGGCCTCACAGTCTGCGTGTGATTCTCCGAGTGTGGTTCCTGGACCAGCAGCACCGACATCCCCTTGGAACTTGTTAGAAATGCAAGCTCGAGGGACCACGCCAGGCCTACAGGGACAGCAGCTCTGGGCGTGGGGGCCAGAAGCCTGCTCCCCCCCAGCCCTGGGGATGCCTCTGAGGCAGCCTCCGGTCTGAGAACCATTGCTGTGGTGTCACGGATCCAGAGCCCCGCGGGGGACTCGAAGGTCGTCAGTGCGGCCGGAGGAGGGGCCGCGGGGAGCGGTGGGCGCTGGGACAGCCTGTGACAGACCCTGATTGGCACGGGCCAGGCTGTCGGTATCGGCAGTGGCGCAGGTGAGACTACAGGCCGCTCCGGCTGGAACTCAGCGGAGACAGAAAAGCAGGGGCTGGAACAGAGGGGATCAAGGGGACAGCTAGGACTTCGAAGGCGGTCAGCAGCACCCAGTTTTTACCAACTCACTTGGATTCTCACCCATTTTCTTCCTGTTCTAATTCACTTTTCTGACGCAAAGACACCGGGGACGTGGGGAGGTCAGAGGAGGCTTCGCGAAGGGAAGGGGCACGTTAAAAGGAGGCTTCCCGGCAGAGGGTTCGCTGTCTCGTTGAGGACTTTAGGTGGGTGCGCGGGGCGTGTCCCGGGAGCCTCGTGTGCCGGGGCTGGGCGGGAGGAAGGGCGGCCCGGGGAACAGGACGGGCGTGGGACCTCACTGTGTAGCAGGCACTCTTAAGCGTTTTCTGTTTAACCCCCATCCAAACCCTCTGACCTTGTGAGATGGTGAAGTTTGGATTCTATCCCGTGGGCATTGGGCAGCCTTTTTAAGGAGGAAGTGGTTTCGGCAGATTTTCGGAGCCTCTGGCTCTCCATCCTGACCACACACGAGAGTTGCCCGAGCAGGTGATTGAAAGAAAATGCAGCCACCAGCCCAGCCCGACTCGGAGAAGCGGCCCAGGCCTGGGACTGGGATGGTGGACAGGGCCGGAGGGTCTGGACAACACACCCGACGGCCTGACCAACACGGAGGGTCTGAGCTTAACTCAGCCGAAAGCATTTTAAGTACTTGACTTTAACGGTGGCATTTTGTTTTCTTTCAGGAATGTTCTTACGGCAGGTGAGTATTTCTGCTTCTCCACGTAGCTTCATGATGTAAACTTTACAACCTGTTTTGCCCGTAAATGTTCACAGCTGTGCTTCATTCGCTTAACAAATGCACCTCATGCATCTCACACCAATGAGGGGATCCTCCTGAGTTCCTGTGTGACATTTCTTCTCTTTAGGAAATGCTCTGTACAGTCATACCTCGTTTTATTGTGCTTCCCAGAGACTGTGTTTCTGTACAGATTGAAGGTTTGTGGCAACCCTGTGTTGTCAGATGATGGTTAGCATTTTTCAGCAACAAAGCATTCGTAACTTAAGGGATGTACCTTATTTTTTTAGGCATAAGGCTATTGCACACTTAACAGACCACAGTATAGTGTAAACGTAACTTTCATATGCACTGGGAAACCCAAAACTTTGTATGACTTGTTTTATTGCAATTATTGCTTTATTGCAATGGTCTGGAACCAAACCCACAATATCTCTGAGGTCTGCCTGTCTAGCTTTTCTCAGACTAACAGTAAAACTATAAAACAAGAAAATCTTCATTTCATTGTTGTCTCTATGTAGAGTGTAAGGGAATGAAACTTTTTAATTCTTGATTCCACCTCTGGAGTGCCTCTGATAAGTTACTAAACACGCATCCGCTACTTTCCATGCCGTTAGCCCTCACTGGCGAATATGGACCAGTGAGGAGCTTGTTTCAAACGCAGACTGTTTCTCTTTGTCAGAGCTGCTTTGGTTATCCCGTGAGCATCTTCTTCATCGTGATCAATGAGTTCTGTGAAAGATTTTCCTACTATGGAATGAGAGGTAACTCTTCAACACTCTCCCCACCCACCCCCCCGTCAGTGAAGAGCTTGAGTTACTGTAGCCACTGCTAACTTTGTTGCCCTCTCGTCCTCCACCACCCTCGGCAAAAAGCGATCCTGATTCTGTACTTTCAAAGTTTCCTCCGCTGGAACGACAATCTGAGCACCGCCATCTATCACACGTTTGTGGCTCTGTGCTACCTGACGCCCATTCTCGGAGCTCTCATTGCCGACTCCTGGCTGGGGAAGTTCAAGTGAGTCGTGGCAGGCTTCTTGTTAACGAGCAAGCCAACAAGTAATGATAAGCTTTGGGGTTTCGGAGGGTGGGCTAGGGGAACGAAGAATCAGGGAACGTAAAACTCTTAGGAGAGAGTCCAAGGCCCTGTTTCTACTCATCCTCATATTGTCAGAATTCAGCACAGTGCCTGGCATTCGGCAGGGTGAATGCAAGTAGCATCGGTAGGATTTTTTTCCTCCTCTAAACACTTATAACATCTTTGTCGCATCTTGAAATAGGAGGGATAGCGTCTGTTGTTAATAACGCGTGAGAAATTAAGGGCTGGGAGAACAAAAAAGCTCCCTCAAAACAACCCAGCTGCTGAAAGGCTCAAACTGCTGGACCACAAGCACGGGGTGCTCAACCAGTCCTGCAGGAAGAGCTCCAAGAGTGCGCTCGATGCAGGGGCAGGGGGCGGGTCATTGGGACATTTCCTTGGACTTAACACAGAAGGAAGTAAAGGCTCTTCCAGGTCAAATGCATGACACGGGCAGAGGCAGGAATATTCACTATCTCAAAATTACTCAATATAATTCAAAAATAACCAGTGGACCACTCCTGCCCGAATATTGTTACCAGGTGCAAGATAAATATCTCTGACTATTTAAAGATACAGGTCATCATTTCAGTAGCTAGGTAACAACAGACACTGAGTCTTTCAAATAGTTGAAAGAAAGAACAGATCTTCTGCCTCCCCAGGCTCCCGCAGCCAAAACTTCGCTCAGTGCTTACATGCTGAGGAACAAATTCTTCAGCAGGCTCTGCCTTGCAAAGGTTTATCAGGTAATTGTCCCAGTTTGAGAAACAAGGAGAATCGTGACTGGGCTTTTGAAAGTTGGAAGCAGAGGCCTTTTCACACTGGCATAGGAAGTGTATGGCTCTTGTACAATTAACTTGGATTCTCTTGACCTCTTTTAACACAGGACAATTGTGTCGCTGTCCATTGTCTACACCATTGGACAAGTAGTCGTTGCAGTGAGCTCAATTAATGACCTCATGGACTTCAACCACGATGGAAACCCTGACAATATCTCTGTGCACGTGTGAGTTGATTTTAACTGCGGCCCTACCCCATCATCTCACTAGTTGCTTGTTTGGTGCTGTAATTAAAAACAAAATTTTTTTATTGAAGTGTAGTTGATTTACACTGTGTTAGTTTCTGATGTGCAGCAAAGTGACTCAGTTATACATTTATACTTTTTCATATTCTTTTCCATTATGGTTTATTACAAGATATTGAATATAGTTCTCTGTGCTGTACAGTAGGACCTTGTTGTTTATCTTTTTTTTTCTTTTTTTGCGGTACACGGGCCTCTCACTGCTGTGGCCTCTCCGGTTGCGGAGCACAGGCTCCGGACACGCAGCCCCAACGGCCATGGCTCACGGGCCCAGCTGCTCCGCGGCATATGGGGTCTTCCCGGACCGGGGCACAAACCCACGTCCCCTGCATTGGCAGGCAGACTCTCAACCACTGCGCCACCAGGGAAGCCCTGTTTATCTATTTTATGTATAGTAGTTGGTATCTGCTGATCCCAAACTCCTAATTTATCCCTCCCCCCTTTGGTGCTCTAATTTTTAATCATTTTCCTTGAACCTTCACCATAAGTGTAAGGAAAGCTTTCCTCCCTCATCAGTGTAGAGAAAGGTGTTGAATTGACTCAGAGTTGGGTCCTCAGTACGTCACCATCCTAACAGTTGTCTGGAGTCATTGCTCACTTGAAGGCTTGGTGTCTTGGGTGCATCTCCCATGAGGCGTGGTCAGTGCATGGGATGTTTGTATTAGTCTCCATCTTCCCTAGAGGGACATGAACTCCCACAGACCTTGATCCTCAATTGCCCCAGGTTTCCTCAAGACTCTGTACCTTTGATTTGATGTCTTGTACCACATTTCTGCTCATTTTTCGGTAATTCAGTTTCATAAATATTTTTTCTAGCCCTATGTTCTGCTTTCTTGATGAACAGTGCTATTGACAACTGCTCCTCTGTGAGATGAATTTCCCTTCATGGCAGTCTGGCCTAGCATACAAGTTGTAAAGATTTATTTCGTTTTCTGTTCTTTGGTTTCGATTCCTCGATCTATGAGTAAACCATCTAATGGGTTGGGAAAGTATTGTTGAAATTCAAATTAGTATCTGCAGTATCTGTGTTTCTGGTTTGTTAGTCAGTCAGATTGCCACCCAGGCTAGGTCCCTGGATGTGAACCCGTGGTGCCCCCAGGGAGCTGTGTAGGTGGAGGGGAGTGGGTATAAGCAGGGTATAGTCCACAGCTCAGATTACCAGGATCTGAGTCCCACAGAGGAGCTGTAGGACCCAGGCCAACTTATCTCCTCCACACCTCAGTTTTCTAATCAACAATATCAGTTAAGAGCATGGAGTTTGGAGCCAGGCCGTATGGGTTCAAGTTCTGCCTGTGCCTCTGACTAGTATTGATCTTCAGCAAGATTCTTAACCTCTGTGCCCAGTTGTCCTTATTTGTAATAGTACCTGCCTGTGCGTTAATCCAGGTAGAACACCTAGAGCACTGCCTGGCAAGCAGTAGGTGCTCAAGAAAGCTTAGTGACTTATTTTATTTCACGGGGTTAGTATTGAAAGCTGCCTACAGTCCTCTCGAGAGTGCGCGGTATGTAATATCCAATCGGCCGTGTTTTTGTTGGCCTTTAAAATGCTCAGAGTAACACCGCCAAACGCAAGTTGTTTAAGAGGCAAGCAAGATGAAAGAGGTGCTTCTGCCAGCAGTCTAGGAAGATGGGCATGATTTTTTAAAGAATTCTTTCTATGTGCAGTATCTTCCTTGACTTTATCTGTTTCATAAAATATTTTTTTAGCATTTTAAAACAATATTAGCAATCAAGAAGATATGGAATAAACACTTATAAAACCTGAAATTTGTAGTAACCTATTGTAAATCTAACAAAATGAGGGTTGGTGAATTCTGTGAGTGCTTTTCTTCAATTCAGGACATAAAACACAGATAACTTGGAAAACACAAAAGTAAATTTTAAAAATTTAAGTTTAGGGCTTCGCTGGTGGCACAGTGGTTGAGTCCGCCTGCCGATGCAGGGGACATGGGTTCATGCCCCGGTCCGGGAAGATCCCACATGCCGCGGAGCGGCTGGGTCCATGAGCCATGGTCGCTGAGCCTGCGTGTCCAGAGCCTGTGCTCCACACAGGAGAGGCCACAACAGTGAGAGGCCCGTGTACCGCAAAAAAACAAACAAACAAACAAAAAACCAACTCTTTAATCCCTTTTATTATTATAAATAATCTCTTTTTTATTATAAAAAGTTATAGTAATAAACATTTTGCTCTGCTTTTTTCAGTCTTCTGTACTTTGTGAACAAGTTAAGATCCTACTACATAACCTGCTATTCTGCTTTGCAATTAAATCATGTTTTCTAATGTCTTTTAATGACTATTATTAGTCTGTTATGACTGTACCAGAGACAATGCTTAAAATTTCACTACCCATTCTTTTGCTAAAAATCATAAGGCTACAGAAGAACTCCATACCTAAATCTTTGTTCCGAATTCAAGCCACTTCTTTAAATTTTCTAGATGGTAAATTATTAGATAAAAGTATGAATTTGAAGACCCTTGAGTTCAAGTTTCATTCAACTGTCAAGACTGCATTTCTTGAATTATCTTCTAATACAGGTTGAATCCCTTCTCTGTGTGCCTGGTCCTCTTAGGGAAATTAGGGGAAAGAGAGACCAATGATTTTAAGGATCTCACATTTCAGCAATACCCATCTCTTTCCCTAGGGCACTGTCCATGGTTGGCCTGGCCCTGATAGCTCTGGGTACTGGAGGGATAAAGCCTTGTGTGTCTGCATTTGGTGGAGATCAGTTTGAAAAGGGCCAGGTGAGAGCATGCGTCTCCACAGAAACCATGTAAGTGATTATAAACACCGAGGAATCAAATTCCATGGTCAAAGTGTATTCTCCATTGGAGGCTGTTCAAGTACACATGAAAGTAAGACACTGACCAAAGCTAAGTTCAAAGTCAAGTCAGATCATCGGCTACAGTTGATCCGTTACTGTATAGCCAAAATCACCCTACCTTATCCTTTTTTATTACAGGAAAAACAAAGAAACAGATTTTTTTCCATCTTTTATTTGGCCATTAATGCTGGAAGTTTGCTGTCTACTATCATCACTCCCATGCTCAGAGGTAAAAAATATCTGAAGTGGACCTTGGTTTTTCTTTTTTTAATTGCGAAGAGAAGTCAGGTGAAAAGGTTGAGTCCTTGTTGGTTTGTCCTGTCCCGCAACTCTCCCATGATGCCTCAGCTGTCACATACATCCTAGAGGATACAGTGAAATCTGGAATGCCAGCTACTTTTCTTTCAAGATTTAACTGCTAATCTTATTTGAATCCCTTAGCCCAGTGACCCCTGAAGAAGTTAAACCGTCCTTAGCATAGCAATCGATTTTTCTAACTTATTATTAATGCAAAGTCCTTACTCATGGTAAGAGATAAGACAAGAGAGGCTGTTTGGAAACCACAGTGGGTGGGCCATAGTTGACATTTTTGCCTTCAAGCTTTGCTCCCCAATGACGTTCAGCGAGCCAGGAAGAATTTAGCAGGCAAGGTTTTATTCTTTGCTTTCCCATCATCTCAGATATTTCTAAAAGAACTGCCCCCAAGGAAGAGAATGGGGCAGCATCTGTCATCAGCTCACAGTTTTGTGATTGTCAGCACTCCATTGAGGGTTTATGAATTTCCCATATGGAAGGGAATATTTGGGGACAATGGTGTCCACACCTCGAGTCAGAATAAACTATGAAAGAAGATAATTTATGGAGTTTATGTATTTCTGCCTGTAGTAGCACTTTGAAGATGACACTTAAACCCCATTCCAACTTGCTTTGTATGAAAATTTACTAGCTTTTATTCTTACATTATGTTTTCTCACCCCCTAACCTCCCCCGCCTCCAGGTTCTACTAGAATATGTGCTGTGCATGTTTGAATTAGAAAATGTGTAATAGGATAATTTTTAAGGGAAAATCATGGCTCTCATACAGATATAACGTCAGCATGACAGAGATTTTATGTAACCTATTAGTTAATGAGGGAACTGGAAAGCTGCTACAATCAGTTCAAATAAGGATTTGACTAACAGAGATTTATGTTCTTTACTGGATGGGGGGATTATTTTGCATTGCTGTGAATAGGAATCATTTGTACAGTAACGAACAGGAAACATTTGTATGACTATAGTTTTCTGCCTAGTTAACTTCTTTCTCTGCAGAACTGTGAAACAGTTGGTCAAAAACAAAGACAAACCCCTTTAGGATCCGATGATTCCTGGAGGCTCCAGAACTCCATTGAAAGGATTTCCAGTAATTTCTGTTGCCCCTTCCAGAGTCTTAATTTTTTCCCTACCAACCCTAGGATTTCAGAGCTAAAGTAGATCTTCAGACAGGAGTTAGGAGACTATGGCCCACAGGCCAAATCCAGAGATCTGGACAAGACCATCCATGTGTGTATTGTCTATGGCTGCTTTCACCTACAAAGGCAGGGCTGAGTAGTTAGGACAGGTCCACAGCCTAAAAGATTTATTATCTGGCTGTTCACAAAAAAGTCTATTGACCCCTACCCTGGGTCATCTAATTGTTTTATAATTGGCATGAATTCAGGGACATATAATCCTGATTTTCCAGGGCCCTTTGATTTTACTTTCTGAGTCCCACTTTCTTCATATTATTGTGTCTAGGTCATTTTCGTCTCTCCCAGTAAGTAAGTCCACAGAACATAAGGATTCCCACTGATTTTGGCTTAGCTGGTATCAGACATCTATTTAGTGGCTAAGGTTAGAACCCGCCTCCATCTCCTGCTCTTTCTACTGCAAAGCCGTTTGCTCAGCCTTGTAGTAGACATCGGTCTACTGCAATGACCGTCTACTTGCAATGACATCAGTAAGGCAAATGGATAAGTCTAGAACATTAAGTGAAAACAATATGTAAGAACCAGTTAGGGATTTACAAAACCGGGAAATAGATGAGTATTACCATTGCCATAATGAATTTTAATCTTGTCATTTCTCCCCAGTTCAAGAATGTGGAATTCACAGTAAAAAAGCTTGTTACCCATTGGCGTTTGGGGTTCCTGCTGCCCTTATGGCTGTATCTCTGAGTAAGTAGAAATCAGTTGAATTAATACAGTCCTGTGATCAGGTCAGGCCTTCATATTAATTGTTGTGACCAGTTTTTAAAAGTTCACGTAACAAATTGTAATAGTAAGTAATACAAAGAATTGCCATCCCATGTTAAACATACTCTGAGAATTCAAAGAAAGTAGAGTTGGCGTATTGTTTCAGAGAAAGTAGGATCAAAAAAGAGTCCAGAGGAAAGGGGATCAACTGAGTTGGACATTTAAAGGTTTGAAACTATTTAGGCAGATTAAGAAGAAGGTGATAGAATCTGCTAGACTAGGTGAAACCATGGCTGAAAGCTTTTGTTCTTATCAACATGTGCGCATCTACAACTTGCCTGAAGACATGGCAACCTGGTCCAATTGTCACTTAAATATTTCCAGTGAACATCTAGTTTTCCATAATGTATCATCTCTAAATGTTTCTACAAGACTGTCTTCCCTCTGGGAGGAATATATGTGTATAGTCATTTGCACATAGGTTCTTGGCATTGGCTTTTTAGGAGGTCTGAAGAGTTTTCTACAAGGAATAGTCCAGTTTAAAAGATGGTAGGTGTCTTCATTTCCTTGGGCTGCCATGACAAAATGTCACAGACTGAGTAGCTTAAACAACAGAAATGTATTAATTGTCTTCCAGTTCTGGAGGCTGGAAGTCCAAGATCAATATGTCAGCAGGGCCATGCTCCCTCTGGAGGCCCTAGGGAAGAATCTCTTCCAGGCTTCCCTGCTACCTCTAATAGTTCCCTGGCTTGTGGCAGTATAACTTCAGTCGGTCCACAGCCTTCCCCCTGCGCGTGCATCTGTGTCCAAGTGTCCCCTTTTGATAAGGACACCAGTCATTTTGGAGTAGGACCCACCCTAATGACTTCTCCTTAACTTCATCACCTGCAAGGATTGGATTTCCAAATGAGGTAACATTCTGAGGTCCCGGGGACAGGGACTTCAGCATCTTTTGAGGGGAGCACAGTTCAAGCTACAACAGAAGCAAAAGAAGGAAACAGAACCCAATAACCATCTCAAGCCTTCATAGCATCTCCTCCCTCTCAGATGAGGTAGCAGTCAGCACTATCACGTTCTCTGATTTTTTTTTTTACCAGTTTTTAATAGTATTGAGTATGCCCTTTTTCATCTCTTTTGCTTATGTTGTAGTAATTTAGCTTTATCCTTACACTTAGGCGAAAGCTCAGGATTCGCCCCCTTTTTAGCATCCGTTTTCTTCTGTAATTGTTTAAATATTGCCACTCTCCCCTAGAAGGCTTATATATGCCTTCTCTCCTTCAATTCTGGGTAAAGAGATAGGTTTTCAAAAACGATTGTTTTATGCCAGATGCTGTGTTAAATTGGCATCAGGTAAATTCTCTTTTCGTCCCTATGAGTCATCCTTACATCAAAGATTATGCTTTTTCTTATAATGGATTTGAGAAGAGGCCAAATCCTATGCCTTACCATCCTCTCTAGAAGTTCCTATCGGCAACAATTCTATGCGTGAACAAGTTCATTAGTTAATCAGAAGCTTAAAGATTAAAATATTGGTTGACAAAAAGAGGTAAACTCAAATGGAATACTCAACTGGGTATTCCATGTCTGGATTGAGGGAAATTAGCATTGGGTGAGAATACAAGTAAACTCCTCTTCCTTTAACTGTAAAGAACATCTACAATCCAGGCACACACTTGGAGATATGCTTGAGAGTTGGCACCTGTCAAAACTTCATGTCTTCTTAAATTGGGGAAAACAAGTAGAAGTCAAGCAATTCGTCGATGTTTTAAAATTATTGAATTGTGATATTGGATAATCAGAAATCCCAGCATAGAGACTGTGGTTTTCAGAGTCTCTTGCAGAAAGGCTTTTTTTTTCCCCCTAAATTATTTTCACAGTATTATACATTTTCTAAGAAGGTCCATGGAAGAATGGCCTCATTGAAAAAGAACTTTTTAACTTTTCGTAAAACTGTAACTGCACATGCAATTAATGGTAACTGTTTCTGTACCATGACCACAGAATAAATTCTGCCATATGTGATTAAGTAGAAGTTTCAACAGATTAGTTCCTATTTTTGTCTGAAGATTTAAAAAAAAGAAGAAACTTTCTCTTGCTATTGCAGCCAGAAAATTAAAGCTGTGTTCTATGTATTTGTAGAATAATGCATTAATCTGCTTTGTGAAAGCATTTATCCCTGTAAAGAGGGATAGAACTTGTGCTCAAATAGCTCTACCGAGTGTCTGCAAGCTGCCCCAAGCTCTGGGAAGGAGATAGTATTAGGCTTCAATGTTCGTATATGAGAACACAGTATAATATTACTCAGAAGCTGCTGTGATCATTAGAATCAAAAGCACTCTGGAAACCAGGAGAGAGGGAGGTAAACCAACACTAATGAGTAATCCCGGTATCTCCAAAACAAGGTTGTAACTCAAATAAAAACACATATTCTAGTTCACAGATAGTTCTGTCAAACTCCCTGTTGACTTATCTTCTTTTGCCCTCCCCAGTTGTATTTGTCATTGGCAGTGGAATGTACAAGAAGGTCCAGCCCCAGGGTAATGTCATGGCTAAAGTCGCCAGGTGTGTTGGGGTAAGTATTTCAGTAGTCTTCTCTCTCAATCACATTTAGTCACCCCAGAGCCTTCTACCTCCTTTAAATTAAAATTCAATGAACCTTTGACTTTCCTTTAGACATTTTATTCTTTTTTGATAAATTGAAGTTTCTTATAAAACTCACCAAATGGAAAAGGACACAAACAGAACTCAAAAAGGGAGGGATGGAAATGGCTATTGAACTTATAAAATAAGATCCGTGGTGATAGAAAAGCAAATCAAAGGGACTCTTTACCTCTTAAAATGATAGACAACATCTGATGTTTGTCAGGGAGCAGTGAAACAAAAATGGAGAGGTCTGGTTTCATAGTGTATATCCAGAGTCTGAAGTGTGGAAAGTGTCAGTAATCCTACGTGCAGGAACTAAGGCCAAGAAAATAACTTTTAAAAATGAACACAGCTTCACATGAAAAGTTTATCAATGTATGTAATACTTAGGAAAAAATTTACGACAAAGATTGAAGTCCAGCAAGTTGCTGAAAATAGAACAGTGTTTAACTTAATAGTGCATCTATGTCATACTACGCAGACATCAGAAGTCTCGTTTCCAAGACTATTTCACCAAATAGGAACGTGCGGAATATGGTTTCTTCCATGTGCATCTACACGGTATGTGTCCACACAGGCACATTTTAAGGCAGGAAATCAGTATTGAGTGTGGGAATTTTTAAATAATGGAGTCAAATAACTTTATTCTCAAATGTGCTACCCATTTTTTTCTTTTAAGGAATATCTACATAGTATAATCAGGGAGTAATGTGTCACTCATTTTTTTTAAGTGTGGGTAATCTTTTGGATGTAAAGGCAGCCTTAAGATAATTTTAGTCACTTACTTTCCCCTTTTCCTGGTGTTATTGTGTTAAACTATACGTGTATACTTTATCAAAGTCAAAAATTCTCCCGCCTCGCTGCTATTCCCTTTTCCTCCTATACTTTCCTCTAACATTGGAACTATTCCCACCACAAAGCTTTTTCCAGTCTAACAGGAATGATCCAATTCCAGTGATCTCTAAGTTCTTTCTTCCCAAGCAACTGATGACTTAGCCCCAACACCAAAAGAACAATTTCAAGCTATTTAGTCATGAAAATGATATTGTTATTTCCCAGCATCCTAAGTCACCTCGTAGCTTTGAGTTATTGCTTTTAAGTCACAAAGTCACATGCATATCCCCAGCTGGCATCACCATCGCCTTCTCCTGCTGTTACATCACTGTGAATGCACTTTGCTTTACTAAAGGCATCTTACAAACAAGGAATCTTGGAAGCCTCTAATTTTGTAATGGGTGGTGGTAGGTAGGTATGTTTTTTGGATCAGTGTTACCATGTTTTAAAGTATGTTCAACTATAATCTTTATTTTCTTCTACTTCTGTTTCTATGTAGTGAGTTCTCCCTCTCCTTCGTGTGACTGTAATACATTATAATAGGCCTTCACCATCCAGTATGGTAGCCACTAGCCACGTGTGGCTATCGAACACTTGAAATGTGGCAAGTGCAACTGGGGAACAGAATTTTAAATTGGATTTCACTTAAATTAATTTAAACTATGTAATTTCTTATACACATATTTCTATGTAGTGGGTTCTCTTAAATTTCAAAACCAGTACTCAATTCAGTTATTGGACAGCTTTTAAATATGTTTGAAACAACTTAGGTGTGTAAGTCTAGTTTTTCAAGCATAAATTTTAGACAGTGTAAATACAGATCAAACATTTCTGGTAAAAATTAGCATCCAAATTGAAATGTGGCATAAGCGTGAAGTATACCCTAGATTTTGAAGACTTGGTATGAAAAGAGAATGTAAATTTTTTCATTAATTTTTTAACATTGAGTACATGTTAAGACCATATTTGGGGTTTGTTGGGTTAAATAAAATATATTTAAAATGAATTTCACCTGTTTCCCTTTTACTTGTTAACATGGCTACCAGAAAACTCAAATGGCAAATGTGTCATGTGTTGTATTTCTACTGAACGCTCCTCTCTAGAGAATCCGGAGAGTAAAGTAGTAAGTAACAGCGTGATTTCGTTTACCCCGGCTCAAACGCTCTCAGTTAGTGAGAGGTTTGAAATAAATGCATGTCATGCCTTTAGCATCATCATTATACTAACATCTACAATTTTATATTTTGCTTCTCTTGTAAGTCTTCCATTAAAGGGAGTTTCATTGAAATGTGTTGCACTGATAAAGGAATCAGTTCTGTTTTGAAACTTGATTGTTCTTCCTTCCTTCAGTTTGCCATCAAAAATAGGGTTAGGCATCGGAGTAAGAAATTTCCCAAGAGGGAGCATTGGCTGGACTGGGCTAACGAGAAATACGACGTAAGTGATGATTACTGCCTCAACAACCCCAGTGATCGTAATGCGTATTATTAAATAGGCTACATGGACAGAATTATCAGTCGTATCTTCATAAACTTTATTAGCATTTTAAATAAGACTCTGTGTGAGAGTGCTTATTTATATTGAAAAGACCTTGAGAAACAATGGATATAATTTATCTGGAAACAATATTACCTCTTCATAGTTATTCATGTGGAATAATCCGCCATTAGTTATATGTCATTATGACCACATAACTTTAGTTTGAATATCGAAGGGTTAAGTGATGGTGGTGGGATTTACATTTAGTGAATTTACACTTAAAATTGAATAATTTACCTCCTAAAGATGTTTTCACTCTTATTTTCAACACCTTAGGAATTTGGGGTTTTCTAAAGAAACCTGTGATAGGGTTCTTGGAACAATTACTCATCTCCCAGCTTGTCTCTAGATGCAAATATGTCTACGCTGAAAATAGCATTGGCTGAGAGCTCTGGCACAGGTCATGTCTGATTTGTCCCCGCGCTCACTCCAACTGCAGGAGCAGCTCATCTCTCAAATTAAGATGGTTACAAGAGTGATGTTCCTGTATATTCCTCTCCCCATGTTCTGGGCCTTGTTTGATCAGCAGGTAATATGAAACTGTGTTTCTGTACATCTTCATTAACAAAACATTCTTTGGGCATTACCGCATGGCAAGCTGTACCTACTTAGTATTTAGCTCCTGAAAATGTTCTTTTCCAGTTCCTTTTTTACATTTCATTTATTTGGTAACTGTTCGATCACCTAGGGTTTCTTTCTTTCTTTCCCTTTTTTTTTAAAAAATTATCTAGAGGGTTCTATCCACATTTCTGTGACAAAACAATGAAGAAAAGTAGGCGGGGTCGAGTAGAGGAGCCTTGGGAAAGACAAGTATCCAGGACTCCTGCCAGCCAAATTGAGAATTCAGAGCTTTTCTCCTGATACAGCATGTAAAAGCTGTACTGTCTTTTATGGGATACACAGAATATTTAGACTGAGAGGGACTTGATATCTTCCACGCTGAAATGGGATTCTTGGGCTAGAAGCACCATCCAGAAATGTGAAATGCCTGCTAAAGTCATTCTAATCAGAGCAGGAGCTAGAACACATCATTGACTTGTCACCCTGCTCTTTCTCCCACAGCTGGAAGATGCGTGCCTAGGAATTTTTCTAAATAGGGTTAGAAAACCCAATGCATGATGCTCAGTAGCCAAAGTGATAAGCTATCCTTTCTTTTAGAAACCGGGGTTTAAGAAGAAATTTACACACGTGTATGGTTTTATTGTACAGGAGGGATTATTAAAAGGGTAAACCATCTCTTGGAAAAAACTGAGAATAGACATTAATCTCCTTATTTGTAAGTATGAAATTTAGACCAACATCTTAAGAACAAGTTTTGCATGTTGGGCGGGAACTGGTTATTAGAATCAGGCTTGCGCTAGAAATGCACTGAACACCTTTTATCTGTGTGACTTGGCGTAATCCCTTAACCCTTCTGAAAGGGTAATAACCCAGGACAAGACTGTGAGGATCAAAAGAGAGAATGTATAGTAAGTAATCAGTGACTGGCTTGTATTAAAAACTCAGCCGGTGGCATATTTCCTGACTTTCGATGATGTTCTCCTAGTAGAGATGATAGATTATGTTGAAAAATTCACATATCCAGTTCTCCATGGAATATATAACATATACTTGTACAGTCCTGCATCATCTTTTACTACAAAATAGGTTGAATATAAGTAGGCTGCCCAGGTTTAAATCCATCACTCTCTTGATGGAATTACATTTTAGGACAACCTAGGCTGTCAACGATAGGCTTTTTTTTTTTTTTTTTTCACATTTGCGTTATATCACCATTTTACTTCTTAAAATTTACTTTAATGACAATGATACTCCCTTCTTGTTTTTTGTTTGTTTTTTTGTGTTTTAACATAACAGTAGGCTCTTAACAGTAATAATGTTCCTGAAACTGTGATCCCAGCAAACATAAAATAGCCTCAGGGTGTGAAGATGCTTTCACCTTGCAGGTGACGTCAGCTTCGCAGCAAACCTCAGAAATGCATTTCTGTCTCTATGAAGGAGGGCTTATCTCAAAGTGGTACTCTGTAGGCTCTCCGTGAGTGGTTGGAGTACTATTTGTTGTTAACTGCACAGCAGAAATGCAAGTTGTTTCTTCTTACCTACAATCACAGTGGAACTGGGAGAGGAGCCTGATACTGAAAAACATCTTTAAACCCCATAGCAATTCAGACCTCATTCCTGATTTGGAAAAGACTCCACACTGACTTATAAAATGCTTAAAACCCGCATTCCCAGATGACGCAGTAAACTTAACTTGTTTTTAAGGGCTCCAGGTGGACGCTGCAGGCAACAACTATGAATGGGAAAATTGTAAGTCTGGGACTTGGAGCTATTTTACGGCCCCTGGTCCCTATTCCTTTGCTTTAGCCCCTTTGCCCCCTTTTTGCTTCTCTCTCATAACATTCCAACCCCCCAACTGATCCTCTGTGCGAACTTATCAATGAGATTTTCTCCCTCTTTTTAGGGAATTATTGAAATTCAGCCAGATCAGATGCAGGTGAGAGAAAATATTTAAGTCGCTTCCAGAGCTCAGAGCCACCGCTGAGGCAGTAACAGCTCCTCTCCACTTCCTCTGCAGACCGTGAACGCCATCCTGATCATTATCCTGGTTCCCATCATGGATGCTGTGGTGTATCCTCTGATCGCAAAATGTGGCTTCAATTTCACGTAGGTGACCCTCGGGTCGGGGTTCGGACTCCATGTGTCCCAGGGCTTTGCAAATGGGCTGCGCTCCCTCAGCTCCCAGAGCCTCAGCAGAAAGAATGTCTGGCTCCTCTCCCATGACGCCACCTACGTGAGGGAGTTTTCAAAGAAATATTTTCGAATCAGATGTCTGTGTGCTGACGTTTCTGAAAATTTGCCCTTAAAATAAAAGTGCTATTAATGGCACCCTGAAAAAGCCTCTCATTAAGGCTCCCTTGTATGTGTAGATGATAGAAATAGTAACTGTGGTCCAAAGTAGTTTCTAGAATTTAAATGTCCAGATGCAGATGAGAAGCTGTAACATTTATCCTCCTTAGTCCTGGTCATGAATAAGAGACAGAGAGACGCTTGGAATCCACATGTTTTGGAGGGGAGTTGGTTTTGTCTGGGGGAGGCGGGCGGGAGAGGAGCGCTTCCCTTGTGGGTTTACCGTCAGCTTGCTCGCCTGCGGCTGGCTGAGAGCCACCCTTCTGCTTGTCCCGCCAGCTCCTTGAAGAAGATGACGGTTGGGATGTTCCTGGCTTCCATGGCTTTTGTGGCAGCTGCAATTGTGCAGGTGGAAATCGAGGTGAGCTGCTTTCTGATTCTCCAGTGGCCTTTCTTGGTGGGTCTGGTGGAGCGTCCTTCTCCAGGACTGGGAGGATGAGGGAGGCCAGGGATTTGCTGATAAACTAAGTCCTGGGGCTGTGGACGATGCGCTGCAGGGCAAAACAGTCCCTTTCAGTCAGCGTGCCCTGTGGGTTCTTGTCATTGCAAAGGACGCAGCCAGGAATAGGGCCAAAAGGGTGCACTCAATTAGGAGAAAACTTAGATGGCAGTTACACAGGGGCTTCCGTTTATAATACAGTTTTTATAAGGGGAGGGAAGTTTGTGGAACTTGTTCTTTTGCTATTTAAACTCCTAGGAGATCTGGTTAAAAGAGGTTCGTCACTCACAAAGTCCTTCAAAAATGTGTAAATTGTAGTGGGAAATTGTTCATGGGAAGATGCCTTTTGTATCCTAACATTCCTGATGATGGTTAGTTCCCAAGCTAATCCACACGTCTGTTGGACTCAAAATGGGACTGAACTAGATTCCTAATGCTGTTCGTCTGAGAGCAGCTCTCAGAAACAGGGTGTTAGGTAGTATGTAAGATGAGAAGTAAAATCTCTCTCTCTCTCTCATTCTCTCTGTCTCTCTCTCTCCCCCCTCCCCTCCCCTCCTTTTCCCACCCCTGCACCCCCATGTCTCTCTTTTTCTCTGTCTCTTTCTCTGTTTCTGTCTCTGTCCCTCTCCCTCCCTCCCTCCCTTCTCTCTCTTTAAATTTTTAAGCGTGGTAACATATGTATAACATAAAATTTGCCGTCTTAACCATTTCTACGTGTACAGCTTGGTAGCACTAGGTACATCTGTATTGTTGTGACCTCAATCTCTAGAACACTTCTCATCTTGCAAAACTGAAACCTTGTACCCATTAAACAACAACTCCTCATTCTACGTCCCCCCAGTCCCCCAGCCATGACCATTCTATTTCGTCTCATTGAATTTGACTGTTCTCTGTACCTCATATAAGGGGAGCCATACAGTATTTGTCCTTTTGTGTCTGACTTATTTCACTGAGCACGGTGTCATCAAGTTTCATCCATGTTGTAGCACATGTCAGAATTTCCTTCCTTTTTCAGGCAGAATAATAGTCTTTCATACGGATATAGCACATTTTGTTGATCCATTTATCTGTGGATGGACATTTGGGTCATTCCACCTGTTGGCTGTGGTCAGTAATGCTGCCTTGAGCTTGGATGTGCTCACTTTCTCTGGGACATCACTAGCTTTATGCTAGTGGGAAATGAATTGTGGGGCTAAAATAGACGTGGATTACTTCAGTGACACTGGGATCTGAGAGAAAAGGCAGAAACCCTGAGCAGGGTGAGAGGCAGGGGGCTCCCAAGCATTGTGAGGGGATATTCAGAGCACTATGTCCAGGGCTGAGGTCTGAGCTTCTACAGTTACGAGGGAGAGCAGACCTCAGGTGCTACAACAAGATCAACCTTCATTTAGGCGACGGTTACTCTGACCCCTCAGGTATCAGGCTTCATACCCTGGCATCCTTTGACCAGGTCTGACCTGGAGGTGGCTAGGTAGGACCGAGAGCAGCCTCTTGCTGACTGCTTCCATGTTCTGTCTGAGCATCACTTTCTATGGGCGCCATGAAGTGCAGGATTGGAGGCCTCCTGGGCTTCGTGGTGGGTACGTTGTGTGCCTCAGCCAGTCCACCTTCCTCGGCCAGAGGGAAAGTGACTCCAGTGCCACGGTTAAGGTCATCTTTGGTATGCACTGAAGACCTCACTGCCAATTCTCTTTTATTTTGCTCAGAAAACTCTTCCCGTCTTCCCCAAAGGAAATGAAGTCCAAATTAAAGTATTGAATATAGGAAATGATAGCATGAATATATATTTTCCTGGAACGACAGTGACACTTGACCAGATGTCTCAAGTAAGTAGAAGGAAATGCAACTTTCTTTTTCCTCTTCTGACCTGAGTTATCACAATAGGATTTGGAGAAGCCGATCTTCTTTGTTCCTGTGTAAATCGAAAGATGAGCCCAGAAGTGAAATGTCTTCATCTCTGATCTCATTTTGGCTTCACTCTGGACCAGTGTGCTCTTTAATGTGTCTGTGAATCACCTGGGGAGCTTGTTAAAATGCAGATTTGTGACCAGTGGGTCTGAAATGCTGCATTTTTACAAGCTGTCGGGTGACACTGCTGCTGCCGGTACATGGAACCACACTTTAAATAGCAAGGTTCTGGGTCAGCGGTTCTCCACCAGAGCTATCAAAATAGCCCCCACAGGGAACACTTGGAAATCTCTGGAGACATTTCTAATGGTCACAACTGGGAGTGTGCTTTTGGCGTCTCCTATGTAGAAGCCAGAGATGCTGACATGCAGCCCCCTCAACAAAGAATTATCTGCCCCAAATGCCAACAGTGCTGAGACTGGAAAACCCTACTGTGGATGGATGGTCATTGGTCTCGATGAGAGCTTCTCAACCTTAAGTCTGGAGAGCTTTGACAATTCTGACGCCTGCAGCCCAACTCCAGAAATTTTGATTTAACTGGTCACATTCCTGGTCAGCCACCATTGAGAACCACTCCCTTAGATCTTGCCGAACTAATAATCGTGAAGGAGGAAAGAATGTTTGACTCCCGGTGCTTGGGAAAGCCCAGTATTGATTTTCACCCAGGTTGTTGCTTTTCCTCAATGCTGTTCTTTGCCCAATGGTAGAAATAATTTCCATAGCATTTATCTTCCTAAAATGAAAGTAAAATGCTGGATGAAAATCATAATTCTTGTGGTAATGCTAAACAACTTCAGGATAGAGTCCACAGGGGTGGGCTAGGGCGGGGGCTGAGACAAACCAATGCCAGCCCCCATCAAGGCATTTTTGGATGTGTATGAACATGACCTGGGAATGCCAATAATATGCATGACAGTGTTAGTGCAGAATAAGGCTCTGGTATTAACTGTGATTCCTTTCCCCCCATTATAGACAAGTGAATTTATGACTTTCAGTGCAGACAAACTGACAAGTATAAACATTTCTTCTACTGGATCACTACTCACTCCAGTAACAGACTTTGAGCAGGGCCATCGCCATACCCTTCTAGTCTGGGCCCCAAACAATTACCAAGTGGTAAGTAGCTGGACACCTGCAGCTGACTCTTGACTGTGCTATTGGAGACACGGCCTTTTAGTGGTGTGACTTTTTTTCCTCCCCATGTAGTATTGTATTAGATAATCCTCAATTCTTCCTTTTTCAAGGACACAGTCATTTGACTTCCAGTAAAGGTTTGACTGGTGGATGAGAAGGGTTAATAGTAATTTTACAAATTTTAAAAAGACCTTCTGGGCATGGTATTGCGTATGTGCACACAGGTCACACAGAGTACCTGTGTGGATTCTCAGAGACTTTTTGAGATAAAGTTTCAAATATATCTTTAATGGCATTCATTTAAAAAATTTGCACTGAGTAATTGGGAAATTAGAGCCGTCTCTAAAAAAATAGAGTGAATACATCAGGTAAAAGCAATAGAAATGCATAAAAATGATTTCATAACAAAATATAGGTATCTGGATATTCCATTCAGCATATAAAGAAGCTATGAAGGTGTAGTTGACCTAATGAAGGAGTTGTGCGTATTCTGTAAGGTGAATTTAAGTGAGCTTGTACAGAACTGTGATATGGAGTTAAGACTTCTTGGTAATGTGTTTAATTAGGGAACTGTTGAGTGGCTTGCCCTAAATTCTTGGAGAGCAGTGTTCTGTGGAACCACTAGAAAGCAAGCATGAAAAGTTGTAGAGGCTCATCTTAACTTTAGGTGAACCAGGGCTGAAGAATGGAGCCCAGCAAGTGTAACCATGGTGCCCTTAGCTCCTAAGATAAATGCCAATATCACTCTCTTTCTGAACTTATTCTGATGAGTTAGATTTGAAAATGTTTTCTTTCTCAGGTAAAGGATGGCCTTAACCAGAAGCCAGAAAATGGAAAAAATGGAATCAGGTATGTGTATTTCTTTAAAACTTAAGTTATATCAGCTTCTTACATAACTAATGTATACCCACAGTAAAATTCAACTATAACAAGGATATAAAATGAGAGTATGTGGTTTACCCCAAGAATGTAAGGCTGGTTCAATGTTTTTTTAAAAAATTAATTAATTTATTTATTTATTAAATTTATTTATTTTTGGCTGCACTGGGTCTTTGTTGCTGCGCGTGGGCTTTCTCTAGTTGCGGCGAGCGGGGGCTACTCTACGTTGCGGTACGTGGGCTTCTCATTGCGGTGGCTTCTCTTGTTGCGGAGCACCAGCTCTAGGCACGTGGGCTTCAGTAGTTGTGGCACGTGGGCTCAGTAGTTGTGGCTCACGGGCTCTAGAGCGCAGGCTCAGTAGTTGTGGCTCACGGGCTTAGTTGCTCCGCGGCACATGGGATCTTCCCGGACCAGGGCTCGAACCCGTGTCCCCTGCATTGGCAGGCGGATTCTTAACCATTGCGCCACCAAGGAAGCCCTGGTTCAATGTTTTTTAAATCATAAATAAAATCCATCATCTTAATAAACTAAAGAGGAAAAGCCACATCATCATATCAGTTGATGCAGAAAAAGCATTCGATGAAATTCAGCATCCATTCATTTAACAGCTCTCAGCAAACTAGGGACTGAAGGGAACTTCCTTACTCTGAAAATGTACATCTAAAAAAGTCCAAGCTAACATTGTACTTAAAGGCAAAAGTCTAAATGCTCTCCCCTAAGATCAGGAACCAGGTTAGATTGTCCACTCCACTCCTATTCACAATCCTTCTGGATGCTAGTGCCATGAGGCAAGAAAAATAAGTAAAAGCATCTAGACTGGAAAGGAAGAAATGAAACTATCCCAACTCACAGAAGACAGGATTGCATAAACAAGTCCCAAGGCCGCTACAGAAAAAGCCCATAGAATCAGTGAGTCTAGGAAGGTTACAGGATACAAGGCCAACAACAAAACGAACATATTTCTATATACTAGCAATAAATGATTGGAAACTGAAAATTTTAAACTATACCTTTTACCATAGCTCAAAAAAAAGTGATGAAATACTAATTATAAATCTTATAAGACATATACAGGATTTGAGAGCTGAAACTACAAAAGGCTGATGAGAAATCAATGAAGACCTAAATAAATGGAGAGATATGTTGGTTTCATTGGTTAGAAAACTTAATATAGAAAAGATGTCAATCCTCCCCAAATTGATCTATAGGTTTAGTGCATTTCCTATCTCAATTGTAGCATTGGTTTTTTGGTTTATGATTTTTCCAGTTTTATTGAGGTATAATTGACAAAATCATATATATTTAAAGTATACAACGTGATGATTTGATACATGTATACACTGTAAAATATTTACCACAATCAAGTTAATTAACATATTTATCACCTCAAAGTTACCCTTTTTATATTATGAGAATTTTAAGATCCAATCTCTTAGCAAATTTCAAGTATACAATATAGTATTAATTAGTCACCATGCTGTACTTTATTTAGATCCTTAGAACTTATTCATCTTAAAACTGAAAGTCTCCCCTCACCATTCCCTCCTTCCTTGGCAACTACCACTCTATTCTCTGTTTCTATGGATTCAACTTTTTCTTTTTCGGTTCCCCATATAAGTGACATCATACAGTATTTGTCTTTCTCTGTCTAGCAGATTTCACTTAGCATAATTGGTCAGTGTAATGATCCAGAAATAGACCCACCCAAGTACAGTCAACTGACTTTTGACAAAAGTACAAAGACAATTCAATGGGCTAATAAGTTTAGTCTTTTAAAAAAATGGTTTTGAAACATTTGGACACTCATATGTAAAAAGTGAATTTGTCCTAAACTTCACATTTTATACAAAATTATATAACAAATCTTATACATCATGTAGGAAAATTAACTCAAAATTGATTACAGACCTACATGTAAAATGTACTATTAAATTTTTATAGGGAAACAAAATCTTTGTGACTTAAGTTCTTAGATATGACACCAAAAGCATAATCCATAAAAGAAAAAAAATTAATTTTCTCAAAACTAAAAACATCTGTTCTATAAATCTCACTGTTAAGAGAATGAAAAGGTAAGCTACAAGCAGGGAGAAAATATTTACAAATCACATACATATCTGACAAAGAATTTGTACCCAGAATATATAAAGTACTCTCAAAACTCAATAATAAAATAATCCAGTTAAAAAATAGAGCAGAAGATTTTAACAGACATTTCACCAAAGAAGATACACAAGTAAGCACATGAAAAAATGTTCAACATCATTGGTTATTGAGGAAATATAAATTAAAAGCACAGTGAGTTTTCATGACACACCTATTGGCTGGCTATAATTTTTTAAACTGACAATATCAAGTGCTGGTGAGGATACAGAGCAACTAGACCTCCCATGCATTGATAATGGAAGTGCAAAATGGTACAGCCATTCTGACAAACGGTTTGGCAATTTGTTATCAAATTAAATAGATACTTACCATATGAGCCAGCCATCTCACTCCTAGATATTTATCCTAGAGAAATGCAAGTTTATGCTCACATAAAACCTATACTCAAATGTTTATAGAAGCTCTGTTTATAATCACCAAAGATTGGAAGTCACCCAAATATCCTTCAGTGGGTGATGGATAAACAGACATCAGACTTTATTGCATCCATACAATGGAATATTACTCAAGAAAAAAAAGGAACGAACTACTGATTCATGCAACAATATAAAAGAAATTCAAGTGCATTATGCCATCAAAGAAGCCAATCTCAAAAAGTTATACATACTATATAATTCCACTTATATGACATTCTGGAAGTGGCAAAAAACCCCCTAAGAATGAAGAACAGATTAGGGGTTGACATGGGTAGGAGTGGAGGAAAGGTTTAACTACGCGGTAGCATGAGGGAGATTTGGGGGCAATGGAACTGGTCTGTATCCTGATTGTGATGATGTTTATATAAATCTAGACATGTGTTAAAACTCATAGAACTATATAGCAAAAAAGCCAGTTTACTATAAATACACTTTTTTAATAAGAATAAATTGGGGAAAAATGAGAGTAGGTCTCCTATTTGCCTTAACCCTTACTGCAATTCCCATTTCTTTGTGGCTACAACCGAATTTCTGATTTTAGCTTTTACTAGCTACCACTAGAACACATTAATAGAGAAATAAGTATATTATTACGGTGGTATCTACTAATTTAATGATATAAAGAAATTAATGTACTCTTCATCTCTCTTTACTGCCCATGTTTCACATTGTTAATACTTAACATTTATTTTTCCGTGTATTTCATGTGCTAGGTGGAGTCTAAAAAATAGATCAATACACAGGATTTACAATTTGACTGTATAAATATTAGTTGTAGTGTAATAAGAGTGATCAGTCTGAAAGAGAAGAGAATGTAACTTTATAAACTTGAAAGTGTATCCTCATAGGGAAATGTTCTGAATGTCAAGATTCATTGACATTCCATGAATTGTTAGGTGGTACTGCATCTTGATTGCCTTAATTTAACCAAGGCTTTCTCGCCTAGCTTTTGTTTTTTCCTGTAACTTACTTGACCTCTCATTGACAAAAGCATAAGCCTTTATCCCCAAGGTGAGCGGATCCAGGGCTCCATGTCTCTGGAAACCTTCAACATGCTCTTTGATCTCACTGGAACCTTTGCTCTGTAACCTTGTGATGCCACTATCCTCATAGAATTTTCATCGTACACCCATGTTTCTGCCTTTCTTTCTTGGATCTCGTGTCATCTTTCTGGGACACCTTTCTTGTTTTGCTGTGGGATATGCTCAGTTATCTTGTCAAGAGAAGCTGTGAGGTAAATTGCAAGCCCTTGCATGCCTGAAAATGCCTTTTTCTATTCGTACACTTCATCATAAGGTTGGATGCTATTTTCTCCCAGAACCTTAGAGGGTTTTTTTTCTACTGGCACCTAGTACCTAGTTGTGCAGACAAAAAAAAAAAACCCAACAAAAAGCGTCTGCCAGTCTTTGTAGTTGATTTCATTTTCTTCTCCCCACGCTTTTGTTATCTCCTTTCTCCTTGGTGTTCTCACAGTTCTCTGCAGTGAAAGTAAGTCTGGATGTGATTTTATTCATCTTGCCTGCACTAGGCCCTTTGAATGTTTGGTTCCTTCCCTCGTTTTCTTTGTTCCCTTCTGTATTCGTTTGCTAGGGCTGCCATAAGAAAGTGCCACAGACTGGGAGGCTTAAACAAAAAGAAAATGACTTCCTCACCGTTCTGGAGGCTGGACGTCTGAGGTCAAGGTGTCGGCAGGGCTGGTTTCCTCTGAGGTCTTTCTCCTTGGCTTGTAGATGCCGTCTTCTCCCTCTGTCTTCACATGGTCATCCCTCTGTGTGTGCTTGTGTCTTAATCTCCTCTTCTTATAAGGACACCAGTCATCTTGGATTAAGGCCCACCCTAATGACCTCATTTTACCTCTTTAAAGACCTTGTCTCCAAATACAGTCCCATTCCAAGATATTGGGGGGTTAGGACTTAAGCATATGAATTAGGAAGTGGGGAACACAATTCAGCCCCTAATACCTGTTCCAGCTTCTGGATTGTTGTTCTGTCCCTCACACACGCACATACACACAACTGCCTTAGCAGACCTGGAAGGAAGTACACTAATAACGGTCACCTGGCCCTTTCCTGACCTTTGTATTTGATTCTGAGCTGGCAGCACCTCTGGGATTTCCTTTGTGCCTCAGAGTGTTGTTTTGTGCCTCAGAATCCATTGCTTTGATTTTGTCAAAAATGTCTCCCGGGCTTCCCTGGTGGCGCAGTGGTTGAGAGTCCGCCTGCCGATGCAGGGGACGCGGGTTCGTGCCCCGGTCCGGGAAGATCCCACGTGCCGCGGAGCGGCTGGGCCCGTGAGCCATGGCCGCTGAGCCTGTGCGTCCGGAGCCTGTGCTCCGCAACGGGAGAGGCCACAACAGTGAGAGGCCCGCGTACCGAAAAAAAAAAATGTCTCCTAACTTTAGAAACTTTGGACAATTTAGATTGTGGTATCCTTTCTTGTTCTGGTGCTGTTAAAGCTTCGTTCTTCTCCTCCTCTTCCTCTCCTCCCCATCTTCCTTCCCCTCCCCCTCTTCCTTCCCCTCCCCCTCTTCCTTCCC